>NC_060151.1:32052702-32053230 GCF_021292245.1 Micropterus dolomieu
TAAAATCCTTAACCCACGTAAAACTTAAATAAAGTTAAGTTAAATAAAAGGATATAAAAAATGTAACGAAAAAAGTGGATTAAAACTGGATAAGAGTCAGGTTCAAGACGGAGCTTCCGACAGGTGGCTACAGACGCCAACGCATGCGCAGGGTGCAGATTACGTCAGCAATTACGTCAGAGATCTTGTGACAAGATGATGCAAGCGTGTATTGTGCTACAATGTTACCACTGCAACTGAAAATGGTGGCTGGTACCAAAAGATATTTCTTTGCTAGGTGGTTCAGTGCTGGGAATACCTTTTCATGTTTCATATATTACTATATGTTCACAGTTTCCCTGTCAAACAAATATAAAAGAAATAAATCCACTGGATTAATGGAGGGAGATAAACAACTAAAAAGCGTGGGCGGGCAGTGAACCAGCTACGAACCAGCAGCCCTGTGGAAACTTACGTTGTCCCAAATGAAAACGTACCTGAGCTGCTCTGGGCCGTCTACCTGATCTGGTGGAGTGAGTGTGTTGTGTA
>NC_060151.1:32053330-32067834 GCF_021292245.1 Micropterus dolomieu
GGCGGCCTGAAAGTGACCCGCATGCGCAGAAGAAGAACACGACGTCACATGCAGGCCACAGAAGTAAACACGTGGGAGACTCTTTTTCATCGTCACATTTCTCCAGAATTATGACAAGTGTTCACAACTTCCTGTTCGTTTCATTACGGTTTCTGGCGCTGGACAACGCATCTGCCCCACAAGTCGCTCACTCCATCTCTCTGCCCGGTGTGTCCGCTCGGACAAGTAGCATACACGTAACTCAGAAGAGAGCTCCGGTCCGGTGGAGTTCAGGTAGAAGAATAATAAGATAATAGCGAGGTAGCGATGGAAGAGAGCCACGTGTTAATAATGGCGGCTCCGTCCACAGCAGAGCTGTGACAACAGCTGCTCTGCGGTGACGTCAAAGTCGCATCAAATGCGACCCGAGTGTCCAGACAGGTCGCGTTTAAAAAGATCCGATCTGTATCGGATTTGGACCACATATGAAAGTGGCCCAGTTCTGACCTGGAACAGATCAGACTCCACGTGACCCGGCCTGTTCACACTGTCATAAAAAGATCAGATCCGAGTCACATAAGGATTTGGGTCACATCGGCCTGCAGTCTGAACGCAGCCGTGTGTCAGACACTTATAGAGTTTGATGGCCACAGGGAGGAATGACTTCCTGTGGTGCATTTTGGGGGATGTGTATATATACACACACACACATAGCGGTGAGACCCGGCCTTCGGCTCCCATTTTTCTTCAGCACTGAGCTGTCTAAAGAGCAGAAGGTTTCCACTCAGGAAAGAAGAGCGATGTCTTCTAGCAAGTCGGCCCGAGCGGGGCGGGACGCCGCCACACCAGTACGGGTGTGCGGCGTCCGTGACACAGGCTTCTTTCTGACGTTATCCCCCATGCTGCGTGCGCCTCGGAACGTAGCACGCCGGCAGAGCGCTCACCCTCGGTTCACGCTCCTCATTCTGCGATCTTCTCTCCCTTGAAGAGAAGCAGCGTGAGGACGAGGTGGTGTGGTGGTCCACCCACTCTCTGGACGAAGCCCTCGACTTGACACTTTGCTTCGTGTGGACACAACACATACACACCCTGTACAGATATTCTTCTGAAGGAGAAATCTGTCGGGCAGTGTGTGATGCTGTTCCCCCGTGCGTGACCACGGCATCGCCGACGCAGTCCCTCCTCCTGCGTCCAGAGGTGTGTGACAGGCTGTGTTGTGCGCTGTACATGTGTGATGTACGCCATCATTTATGTAGCATCGCCTTAGAGGGTGAAGCATTTACAAAATAGTTAAGGGCCTCACTGGACCTGGGTTCAGGGGCCTGTTTCAGAAAGCAGGTTCAACAAACTTTGAGTGTGAACCTGAACTCTGAGCTGTCGAACTCCAAGCTTTTGGTTTCAGAAAGGCCGATCAGAATAAGTTCAGTCAGCTCTGAGTATGTTGAGCCTGATGGAGGCGCGAGTGGGGAGGAAAAAAAGCCTCATCAATGGAGCTCCGATACTACGATTCACCATGGCAACGGGTCAATGAAGGCGGAGCCTCCATTTTAATCGGGTGGAGCTAGAAATATGAACGCTGCCAACGCGGACCATGGTTGGCTCTAAAACGCAGGAGTGGAGGATCGATACGTTAACATTATTACATAAGGCTTAGGGTAAAACAAAAACTAACAGCCTATTTAACCGTAATTTCGATGTTTCTAAAGACGTACTTGTTCCAATATGTGCTTTGATATCGACAGTCAGGCGGCCGCTTCAGTGTCATGCCTTTGTGGTAAAGGCAGGGTTGAGCAGGTTGGAGCCGGCAGGTACAGTTTAGTGATTTATTTAAACAACTAAAGCACAGCACAGCGAGCACAGGTTTGAGTGGCTGATACAGAGTCCAAAACAGAGGTTGTCCAAACCGAAATCCAAATGGTGCAGGGAAACAGGGAGACACGACGAAAGGGCAGACAACAAGCGATCACACAGCAACTCAGGGAGACAGCAGACAATGACCTGAAAAAGACAAGACAGAAACACCAGGTACACACACACACACACACACACACACACACACACACACACACACACACACACACACACACACACACACACACACACACACACACACACACACACACGGATAACGAGCAGGGCGGGAGCAACACAGGTGACAGAGATCAGGGTTAACGAGGGACAGACATGCAGAGGGATCACTGGGGTAACAGACGTGACTTACTAAACACTAGACGACAGACAAGACAGACCCCCAAAACCCAACAGACCAAAACAACATATAATAAAACTGACTAAAAGTACAAAACATGACATGGCAGACAGGATCGTGACACAGTCCAATAGTTGGATCATTCAGAGTTCTCAGAATGGGAGACTGACTGGACCTGCAATGAGGAATGAACTTGTTACAAACTACTTTTGAATTGTTCACCCCTTGCTGATTGTGCCTTTGTAATTAAAGTACAGCAATAAGTGACAGTTGAAATTAAATACATTATTTTTGTTTGATATTCACAGCTGTTTGGGGATTATTTATTTTTTACTTTACTGTACTGAAAGGCATATAGGTAATGTCTACTTTATCTACTTTATCACTGTAAAGTTTAAACAAATCAAGTGCAAAATATAAATAAATGTGTATATAGGCTACTACATGATAAAAATTTTGTATTATTTGGAAGATTTTAAAAGTGACATTTTGTTCCTAAAATCCAGCCTTCTGTTGGGATCAGGATAATCCAGATTTTTTGGATCAAAGGGATCCTATTTCTACTAAAAAGTTTTGAACAACACAAACTGAAGCTTTGATCAAGATCAAAACCAGGATTGGATTAGGTGATCTGATGTGATTTCAGAATCCTTTTCTTCTTTTGAACAACCCATTTTCAAGATTTGATCCAATCCAACAGCCGAAATCCGATCAGATTACTTTTGAACAACTGGGCCCCGGGTATCAAATGAAAGGTCTGCTCAATCCCATCAGTTGATGCCCCCCATCACTGTGGGATGTTCCGTTCTCCAGCTACACGCCTGTAAAGCATGGGAGTGCTTTTGCTCACAGGAATGTTGATCAATAGTCACTCTTTTTATCAATATTTCAATCTTTTGGAAGCTTTATGTTATATGGAACGTGGTTGTATGGACAGAAATAATGTTTTAAAGATAACTCCCAATAAAACTCAACATTTAAACAGTAAATATTTGCCTGGTATATTTTTAAAATTGTAAAACTGTTGTATTTTAGTTTATTTTCATCAAAATTACAGTTACAATTGCATTCCAGGTGTATTAGAAGATATTCAGTTGCATTATAATCTATTTGATGATGGTTTTGATGGTTTATTGCATTAAAATAGAGCTTTTTTATTGCATCTCCATGTAGTCTGTTAATGTACAATGGATTTATATTCCTGAGCTTCTGACCTTTCAAAGGAGACCATAATTATGCATCTAGGTCAAATGGTTGAGGAGTTATTACTGATTCATTTTGGGTATGTTATTTTAGGCGTTTCATCCTGGAACTAGGTGGCTGTTTCCAACAGGTTAAATTTGCCTGCACTATATATAAGATTCAACATGAACTTGCTCCAACCCCATTAAAAATACACCGGTGGTGGCAGAACTGTAACCAGGGCCTCCACGAGAGGGGACTGCATGGTGTTTGTATTGTCCATGAAGAGGACAGAGATCAGGGGTATGTATGCTGTACTAGATGCAGCACTTCACTGCATAAACAGCACTTAAAATTACATAACCCTGTCTACAAAACTGTGCTGTCTTTTAAATTGTGTTATATCATATTTCTAATATAATGTTTAGCTGTGTTACTTTGTACCTTGCGACGACCTGCCGAGGACTACAGATGGAAAATAGCCTTCGGGCTAATTCTGGCATATAACCATTGATGAAAAGATATGCTTTTTAAATATATAAATAAATAAAAATTACTGCACGCGAATGGCATCTGAGCTGTTATTTGATCTTTCTTTTTATATTTTAAATGCCTTTTCAGCCTAATGTGAAACACTTTGAAACACCACCAACAATGACAATAGTCAACATCAAAATCAGAATCAGCTTTATCGGCCAAGTGTGAACACGTGCAGAAATGTGCTCTGTGTGACACAGAAATAGACCAACTGATAAGAACAAAACACAACAGCACAACATTTAACTCTTAACTAACAAGTAGATGAAAGAGATAAATATATCTAAAAAGTTTATGGTTTCCGTATCTTAGCCTGGTCTGTAGGCTTATATTTGGCACATTGTTGTAAACTCAGCTGCTGGCTGAGACAAACCAGACGCTCCTCCTCCTACCAGGTAACGTTACCTGCAGGCAGTGAATAACAGCAGAGAGGAGGAAGAGGAGGAACATACTGACTGTTGTCTGAGTTCTTCATTCTTTCTAAAAGTATTGTGATGTCAGATATTGACTTTATATTTAGTGAAGTTGTTGCTGCTCTAGAAAAAACATTTAGTTGTATTTAAAATATTAGTCTAATCTAGTCAAGTCTAATCTTATAATTTAAAAACAACCAGGCAGCTAACATGCACACTTCAACATTAGTTTATTTATCGCAGGTCGTATGTCACCTCAATATATAATGATGTTATCGCACATTGAATATTTTCCTCACGCCGTGCAGGCCTACCTCATGCCCATTGGGGCTGGTCTTACCAAATAACCGTCACTAAATAATAGTAAAGTATTGATAAGTGATCTCTGACCTCTTGGAAACAATAACTGGCTCAAAACAACAAAAGACCTTGAACAGGAAAAAACACCATCAGGGAGTGAATCCATATATGGAAATTTATATATGTGATTCATATGTATGTACGTTTGTTTATATGCGAGGACTGTGTGGGTGCATGGCCACTACTGAAGCCAAAACACAAGAAAGCTCGTTTAGCCCAGACTGATGACGGAATACATACTCTGTCTGATCAGACCAAAGGTTTTGGACATGATGGCATTTATAATGTCAGATTAATGTCTCTAAAAAAAAGATGGGTGAACAGAAGATCTCCACCTGATCAGGAGAGACTGACTTCCTTAAGAGATTAAGACTTTATGAACTTACTTGGTTTCACTGTTTGAAGGTTCTCTCAGTTGTTTCTTCACGTGTCAGATCAAACTGTTTTTACTGCGACACCATGTACTGCAGGGTCAGAGTATCCAGTATCCTGGGTGTGTTACACAGAGCTGAGCTGCTGAGTCTTCTTATGCTTCAGATATCCGTGAAACTTTCTCTCTCAATCCATGTAGTCCGTCAGCTCAGTAAATATAAAGAAGCTGTGAGGAGAACCTGACCACAGTGTTCTGTAGTCTAGCTGGAGACATGTACATACAGATCAGAGTTTCTTACCTGCTGCTGAAAGTTGTAGTGGGATAAAGTTTGGAGAGAATCTGCAGCCAAACACACTTCCTGTTGTTGAAGTTAAGTTCCTGTAGTTGTTTTCCTTCCTCTGCCTGACTGCAGACGGACCAGAGTCCCTCCTGCAGATCACTTTCTGTAAGTCATGTGACTTCTGGTCAGGGGGGTGATGTGAATTAATTTAGAGCATTATAGCCTAAATGTTTTTCATTAATTACTAGAGCAATGGTGGTCTACATCATCATTTACAGTGTTATTTTATAGTGTAAAGTTAGGATCACAGTGTTAAAACTCTACAGCTCTGAGTGTGTGTGCTCCTTCCTGCCCTGGCTCAGCAGTAGCACATGTGTGTGTGTATGTGTGTGTGTGAGTGTGAGCAAGCTCGTGTGCTTTGGGAGAAAAGGGAGGGAGCATCAAAAACACTTACAAAGGAAAATATAGAAGCAGATTTTGTGAAAATTGTATTACAAAACATACATCAATATAGTCCATCACAGTGAGAATGTCCTGTTTCTAGCACGGAGCACAAACAACACCAGTTTATTCCACAAAAGTCAGGTTATGGAAGAAATGGCACGATCAAGCAGAGTTCATGCAGAGGACACAGAGAGGAGGAGCAGGCAGTCAGGGACTTTCCCAGATTCAGGTGCAGCAGGAAAGAGAGCCAAGAGATGATGTGAAGCCAAGAAGCAGAGCTATAAAAGGAGGTGAAAAGTCGTTACATGGTTTTCATGTGGACTCGGGTCTCTGTTCTGGTAACAGAATGGGACTCTATTTTGCACCGATCTCTGACTCACTCCGGTGGAACTTTTGGATTCTAATTGGTGTCTGTTTTTGTTGATAATAAAAATGTTGGTAAAAGTTCAAGCTTTCTTATCTGGCCCAAGTCTTGAATTTTTACACGACAGGGGGCTTAGGCAAACAGTTGGCTCTGGGAACTGGTCCCCGGTCAGCCCACTCTCCAGACAAAACATTTGGCTCTGGGTCTTTAGAGACCTTTATTCCTGCATTCTTGAAAGTTTGGAACAGTTCATCATGAAATGAGCCATTTCACTAACAAGAACCACACAATCAATAGACGGGATTAAATGATTTATTGAAGAACAAAAGAGAAAGATGGACGAGGCTCGCAGTTGCAGAATGGAAATATTCTAAAGTGGTGACTGGGAGCTACAACAGAGACCCCTGTAAACCCAACGGAGAGGAAGAAGGAGATGAGGAGAGCAGACTCTTGCTGTGTACATGGATAAATGCACAATATTAAACCACATGTAATCAGATAGAGGGGGTGGGGCAGTCGTTAATGGGAACAGTACATTGTAATTTGAGTTATTGGTTCCATATGAAGCAAAACATTTTACATCCAATCAAAGTTAGGATGTTAACGAATACATCAGACAATGCAAAAGCAATTTATTGATATTCCCAAAGTTATGGTCTTGACTAGTAAAAACTGAAATAAAATCCTGAGTCCTCAATGTCCGAGACAAGACAGAGTACAAGTGCCGTCGAGACGAGACCAAGAAGTGGACTTAAGGCCGGTCTCCAGACCAAGACCGATCTAGATACTACAACACTAGCTGATGCTAACAGACTCCCATCAGTCCAGTTCATTTATTTATTATTTAATGTTTCCTCTGACGTTACCTTGGTATAACGTTAGTGCTGCATACTGTTACAGAACGGCCATTCTAAACTCTTTGCTTTTATTTTTTAATATGTACTTTTACTTCCGGGTCACCTGACCCACCTGTTTTTATTTTCATAATGTCTTTATTCAAACAAAGAAACAAGAAGCAAATTTGCAAAAACCAAAATCGGACTGTTATTTTAATTTGGTTAAATTTTTTGTTTCAGGAATGCATTTCTGTTTCACACCTTATAGAAAAATAACATCACACCTTTCACACCTTATAGAAATAACATCACACAATATAGAAAAATAACATCACACCTTATAGAGATGACATTACACCTTATAGAAATAACATCACACCTTATAGAGATGACATTACACCTTATAGAAATAACATCACACCTTATAGAAATGACATCACACCTTTCACACCTTATAGAAATAACATCACACCTTTCACACCTTATAGAAATAACATCACACCATATAGAAAAATAACATCACACCATATAGAAAAATAACATCACACCTTATAGAAAAATAACATCACACCATATAGAAAAATAACATCACACCTTATAGAGATGACATTACACCTTATAGAAATAACATCACACCTTATAGAAAAATAACATCACACCATATAGAAAAATAACATCACACCTTATAGAGATGACATTACACCTTATAGAAATAACATCACACCTTATAGAAATGACATCACACCTTTCACACCTTATAGAAATAACATCACACCATATAGAAAAATAACATCACACCATATAGAAAAATAACATCACACCTTATAGAAATGACATTACACCTTATAGAAATGACATCACACCTTATAGAAATGACATCACACCTTATAGAAATGACATCACACCTTATGGAAAAATAACATCACACCTTATAGAAATGACATCACACCTTATAGAAATGACATCACACCATATAGAAATGACATCACACCATATAGAAGTGACATCACCTGTAACAGAAATGACATCCCCCATGACATCATGTTATAGAAGTGGCATCACACATGACATCACATGTTGTCAGTGTGTGCGTGGCGCTCTCTCTGGGTGAGTCTGATCTCTGCTGCCATCTGGTGTTTAAGCAGCAGACGACACTCTGATTCTGTTCATCAGTATATGGAATATATCCCATCATCAGGATTCATGTTAATGTTGAGGATTTCTCTGTGTCAGTGGCGTGGCGTGTGGTAAGATATTGGGGAAGCCAAGTGAGAGGGGATCATGTCCTTTTTGGGGGGCAGTTATCTAATGTATTGTGCTATTACAGTGCAGAGGATGATTTTACGCAAAATTGAATCATACTTTAAAGATGCGCACGATCTGTTATCAATACACACACTGAAAGTTGTATTTACCAACACGTGCGCTCGCGCTCACGCTCGCGCTCCATGATGTTCCGGACCTTTGCTTCGGGAAATTGTCTCTAACTGGACCTCTTTGAATTCAAATTGAATACCCCTGATGTTGATGTTGATGTGCAGGCGTTTCTTTTTTTTATTTTAGCCCTGCGGAGAAAAATATGGTGTAATGATCTGATAGTTTGGGGACGGGGTCGGGTTTGCAGACAAAGTGATAATTGATTTTAACATTTTTGGTGATGACCAGATCCAGAGTGTTACCTTTCTCGTGTGTTGCCTCCCACACAGGATTGTCTGTTCTATTAGATTCTAGATTAAGTTCAACATTTTTTAAAAGCTCTTTAAAATGATTAGCGTCTTTGTTGTCGTCTTTATTAACTTGGAAATTGAAATCACCAGCGATAATGATACTTTGGTCTTTGTGAGTGTCGAAAACACAATTCACAAGCTCTTCAAACTGTATCAGAAATTTCCCGACTGGGTTGAAACATTTTTGGACTTCTGTGCACTTATCTTTTAAAAATGTCCTGACCTTCTTCTCCTTCTCAGTAAGAACATTCTCGCTGTTCTTGTCCTTCTCATCCTGACTACTTTGGCTGTCTAGCCCCATCTCCTCCAGAAATTTCTCGATGTCCTCTTGTATCTTTTTCTGAAATTTCCTGACTGGGTTCAAACAGTTGTTGATTTCCGTGCACTTATCTTCTAAAAATGTCCTCACCTTCTTGTCCCTCTCAGTAAGAACATTCTTGCTGTTCTTGTCCTTCTCATCCTGACTACTTTGGCTGTCTAGGCCCATCTCCTTCAGAAAATTCTTGAAGTCTTTTTCTGTCTGTTTTAGAAATTTCTTGCATCCATTGCTTGGTGGACGATACACACAGATAATCATAACCTCCCGTCCACCAAATGTCAGCTTTGCGCCAACATGTTCAATATCAACATCAAAATGGATTGGGTGACATTCTTCATTATTTAGGAACTGGATTGCTACCCCTCCACCTTCTTGTATTCCTACCCCTCCATCTTTCTGCTCTTCTCCTGTCGGCCCCGCTCCCCGTCCTCCATCTCTACACTGATAACAAAACCTGTAGTTTTCAGGCGTAGCCTTCTTGAGCACATCCTTTGCATTTTCACTTTTTAAATGCGTCTCTGTTGTAAGAAGGGCGTGCAGTTTGTTTGTTTCTATGAGAGCTTTGATCCTCGGAGTTTTCTTCTTGTTCAGTGACGAAACATTGATCAACCCCACCCTTATTGCAGATTCAGATGTACCTTTCCTGGCCTCTAAATCCTTTATCTTCTCAAAGATTTCTTGATTTTTATCTTTGTCTTCCCATTTTTGGGATTCTTCCTGATCGCTCTCTTCCTCCTCTCCATCACCCTCCTCTTCCTCCTGATCGCTCTCTTCCTCCTCTCCATCACCCTCCTCTTCCTCCTGATCGCTCTCTTCCTCCTCTCCATCACCCTCCTCTTCCTCCTGATCGCTCTCTTCCTCCTCTCCATCACCCTCCTCTTCCTCCTGATCGCTCTCTTCCTCCTCTCCATCACCCTCCTCTTCCTCCTGATCGCTCTCTTCCTCCTCTCCATCACCCTCCTCTTCCTCCTGATCGCTCTCCTCTCTGCTCCACTTAGGTTTGTCTGTTTCAGTCTCTTCAGCTGGATATGAACTAATATTATTGTCTTGTTGAAGCTCGTCCTCGTGTTCTCGCTGACTTGTAGCCATCTGGTCAAACATCTTCCTGTGAAGAAACCAGACGACATCACTATAATTCATGGTTTAGCATGTTGGATATCATTTTAAACGAGTAGCAATTTAAGGACAATTCTTAACAGTATTTCACACGTGAAACACTCAACACTCAAAGTTTAATATTTTATTCATTTAGTTTAATTTTCCTCTTTTTACACTTTTTCCTTTTTGTTTGTTAATAGTATTATTTTTTAATATCTACTTTACTATTATTTGTTTTTTAAGGTGTTTGTCTAATTTTTGAACAGATTACACTTGGAGATGAAATCGTTTACAATAACATGTTGGAACATTCGAGGTCTGAGATCATCAGCTTTTGGTTTAAAGAGCAGAAATCCAGATTTTAATAGAGAGTTAAAAGACTCTGACATCATAGTTTTACAGGAGACATGGTGCAGAGAAGATGTTTCCACTGGTCGTCCTCACGGCTACACTGACATTATTTTACCATCAACAAAAAATCCCACAATAACCCAAGGCAGAGATTCAGGAGGCCTGACTATATTGTGTAAATCAGAACTGAGCCAGTCCATCAGTTATTAAACAAGAAGAAGCTAATATATGGTTGAAAATTAACAAACATGGCACATGTCTACATGTGTGCCATCTATATACCTCCATCAGAACCCCCCTACTACAACCCAGATACTTTCTCTATACTCTGTGGACACTTCAACACTCGAACAGGGTAAAGAGCTGACACTATGAACACCCAGGGAGACAAACACTTACCTGGAAGCAACTGCTTCCCCCTCCCTGAATGTCCTGCTAGAAAGAGCTTTGATAAGCTTACTAACGCAAGCGGTATGCAAATTCTACAGCTCTGCCGTGCGCTGGGTCTCTACAGAGTCAACGGCGGGCTACAAGGGGACTCCCTGGGTCTGTACAGAGTCAACGGCCGGCTACGAGGGGACTCTCTGGGTCTGTACGGAGTCAACGGCCGGCTACGAGGGGACTCTCTGGGTCTGTACGGAGTCAACGGCCGGCTACGAGGGGACTCTCTGGGTCTGTACGGAGTCGACGGCCGGCTACGAGGGGACTCTCTGGGTCTGTACGGAGTCGACGGCGGGCTACGAGGGGACTCTCTGGGTCTGTACGGAGTCGACGGCGGGCTACGAGGGGACTCTCTGGGTCTGTACGGAGTCGACGGCGGGCTGCGA
This sequence comes from Micropterus dolomieu, assembly GCF_021292245.1. NCBI lineage: Eukaryota > Metazoa > Chordata > Actinopteri > Centrarchiformes > Centrarchidae > Micropterus > Micropterus dolomieu. The sequence goes on from NC_060151.1 coordinate 32,064,630, forward strand.
GGGGACTCTCTGGGTCTGTACGGAGTCGACGGCGGGCTACGAGGGGACTCTCTGGGTCTGTACGGAGTCGACGGCGGGCTACGAGGGGACTCTCTGGGTCTGTACAGAGTCGACGGCGGGCTACGAGGGGACTCTCTGGGTCTGTACAGAGTCGACGGAGGGCTCCGAGGGGACTCTCTGGGTCTGTACAGAGTCGATGGAGGGCTCCGAGGGGACTCTGGGTCGCTACACTTACAGCTCAACTCTTGGCAGTAGTACAGTAGATTATTTCATTACAGATCTAGATCCAATGTCTCTCAGAGCTTTCACAGTCACCCCCCTCACACCCCTCTCAGATCACAGCAAAATCACTATCTATCTGAAAAGGGTTCAGTCTAAGTCTGGAGCCCTGTGAACTGTTTAACAGCCCATACCCATACAGATGGACCCCAGACAGCATGGGGGCGTACCTAAAGGCACTGGAAAATCAAAACATACATGATTTAACTCATTTATTTCTAACTGAAACATTTCCCCAGAATAATTCTGGTGTAAATTCTGCTGTGGACAAAATCAATTCAATATTTCAGCATTTGGCTTCATTGTCTAATTTGAAAGCCTCCAAACCAAAACCTCAACAAATGAACAGTAACTAATGGTTTGACAATCAATGCAAAGACCCAAGGAAAACTTTAAGGAAATGATCAAATGAAAAGCACAGGGACCCAGATAACCAAAACATACGCTATCAATATGAGGCCACTCTGAAACAAGTACACCCTAAAAACTAAGAAAAAACAACACAGCAAGAAGCAGCTCTGTGAAACTGAGGAATCCTTAGAGTCCAACCAGTTCTGGGAGAAATGGAACAACCTAAACAAAACCCAGCAGGATGAATTGGCGATCCAAGATGGAAATACTTACTTACTTAATCACTTTAGTGAATTATACAGTAATATTACAAAAAATGATGATCAGTACAAGATATTCACGAAATGGAAAACTCTGGAGGCAGTGATAAAAAACAACCAGAACCCTCTAAATTACCCTGTAACAGAACAAGAATTAACAGAAGTCATCCAGTCCCTGAAAGGAAAAAAGGCTTGTGGTATTGAAATCAACGAAATGATCAAATACTCAGACCATAAAATCAGATTGGCTATACTAAAACTGTTCAATACTATTCTAGCAACTGGAACTTTTCCAGACATCTGGAACAAAGGTTTAATAACCCCAATTTATAAATACGGAGATAAATATGACCCAAATAACTACAGAGGAATATGTGTATCCAGTAACCTGGGAAAAATATTCTGCAACATCATTAATAAACGACTTGTCAACTTTGTTGATAACCACAATATTCTGCATAAATGCCAAATTGCCACACAACAGACCATATATTTACCCTCCAGTCTCTAATTGATCAAGACTTAAACATTAAGAAAAGAAAGGTATATGCCTGTTTTGTTGACTTCCATCTGGCATGAGGGCCTCTTCTATAGGCTACTTGAAAGTGGCATTAGAGGAAACACATTTGATTTGATTAAGAACATGTATACAAAAAGTGAATGTGCTATAAAGATTGGAAACAAACAAACAGCGTTCTTCTCCCATGGGAGGGATGCAATCTCAGTCCAATTCTCTTTAATCTATATATCAATGAATTAGCAAACCAATTATAAAGTTCCACGGCACCTGGCCTCCTCCTGAACGACACAGAGATCAGAGGTCTGCTGTATGCAGATGACTTAGTGTTGCTCTCACCTACTAAAGAAGGTTTGCAGCAGCACCTTAACCTCCTTCAGAGATTCTGTCAGACCTGGGCCCTGACAGTAAACACAGCAAAGACTAAAATACAGAAATAGGAGACACCACTAAATTACAACACACAAAAAACTACACTTACCTTGGCCTCAACATTACATACACAGGGAACTTCAACATGGCTGTGAAAGATCTGAGGAACAAAGCAAGGAGAGCTTTCTATGCAATAAAAATAAACTTTAAAATCTATATTCCAATTGAAATCTGGCTGAAAATATTCCAATTTGTACTAGAACCAATAATTCTATATGGTAGCGAAATCTGGGGGCCAAAACTTAATAATAATAAGACAATAATAATAATTTGACAAATGGGACAAAACAATCATAGAATCTTTCCATAGAGAGTTCTGTAAGAGCATCCTGCAGGTGCAGAGAAAGACACCAAATAACCTGTGCAGAGCAGAGCTCGGCCAATACCCCCCCCTACTAAAAATACAGAAAAGATCACTTAAATTTCACAATCACTTAAAATCAGTTAACCCCCACACATATCATCACAAAGCCCTAACATACCAGGAGCTGAAACCAGAAGAGTCCCCTCAGCCAGCTGGTCCTGAGGCTCTCTGCAGTAACAAGTCCCCAACAGCCTCAGGACAGCAACACCAACTCAAGCAGACCAAACCAAATTATCAGCAAGCAGAAAGAAAAATATATTGAATACTGGAAAGAAACAGTAAATTCCAATGTTATCTGACCCTAAAAAGAGAATTCACACTGGCAAATTACCTGAGTACAATAAAATGTCCTAAAGTAAGAAAAATGTTGACAACATACAGACTGAGTGAACACAGCCTGGCCATAGAAAAGGGTCGCCACAGACAGAGCCGGCTACCACAAGAGGAGAGACTCTGCTCCCAATGTGACAGGGGACAGGTAGAGACAGAGCTGCACTTTCTAACCTCATGCCCCAAATATAAAACACTAAGAAAAAAACACTTTGCAAACATTTCCCAAATATACCCCGAATTCGAATTCATATCAGACACACAGAAACTCCCCTATTTAGTGGGAGAAATGCCCAAATGTGAAATACTTGCTGCAAAATATATCTCCTCATGCCATGAAGTGAGGACAACCAGTGGAACCTCAGACTGATAAACAATTGTACACATTACACTATTGTACACAAATTATTATTATTTTGATAGCTTGCTATTTTAGCAATTGCTTTTTGATTCTATCTTTTTTTTATTATTTTGAATCAATTCATTATTTTTATTTTTTCTTATCTTTTGACTGTTTTATTTATTTATTTGATTAAAATTTTTATTATATTTAAAAAAAATGTATCACACACACACACACACACACACACACACACACACACACTCACTCTCGCATTGCAGCGTGGCATCTCCTTAGGCTGTACCAGTTTTGCAAACTCCTCTACATGTTTT
>NC_060151.1:32067854-32068772 GCF_021292245.1 Micropterus dolomieu
TCATGCCCCAAATATAAAACACTAAGAAAAAAACACTTTGCAAACATTTCCCAAATATACCCCGAATTCGAATTCATATCAGACACACAGAAACTCCCCTATTTAGTGGGAGAAATGCCCAAATGTGAAATACTTGCTGCAAAATATATCTCCTCATGCCATGAAGTGAGGACAACCAGTGGAACCTCAGACTGATAAACAATTGTACACATTACACTATTGTACACAAATTATTATTATTTTGATAGCTTGCTATTTTAGCAATTGCTTTTTGATTCTATCTTTTTTTTATTATTTTGAATCAATTCATTATTTTTATTTTTTCTTATCTTTTGACTGTTTTATTTATTTATTTGATTAAAATTTTTATTATATTTAAAAAAAATGTATCACACACACACACACACACACACACACACACACTCACACACACACACACACACACACTCACACACACACACTCACACACACACACACACACACACAGTTTTATTTATTTATTTCATTTTTAATATAGTTTTATTTTTTAACACACACACTTTAATAACTTGTTTAATGAAATGTATGGGGTTGATTGTTCTGATGTAGTTTTATGATGCTTTTTTATATTGCTATGATGCAATATTGTTGTTACACATTCATGCCAATAAAGCTAATTTGAATTGAATTGACTCTAGCTCCTGGGCCTGATCCTCTAACCTCAGCTGCTCTGCACAGAGCTCCCTCTGCTTGATCCAGGAGAACATCAGCTTCAGCAGCTGGTCAGCAGAGGCCTTGATGAAGGTCTCTGTGTCCTCTGGATCCTTTAACATCAGCTGCCGTAGCAGGACAGCGGTGGCCATGATGGAGGTCTCTGTGTCCTCTGGATCCTTTAACATCAGCTGCTGTAGCAGGACAGCGGTGGCCATGATGGAGGTC
>NC_060151.1:32068792-32069384 GCF_021292245.1 Micropterus dolomieu
ATTATATTTAAAAAAAATGTATCACACACACACACACACACACACACACACACACACACACTCACACACACACACACACACACACACACACACACACTCACACACACACACACACACACACACACACACACTCACACACACACACACACACACACACACAGTTTTATTTATTTATTTCATTTTTAATATAGTTTTATTTTTTAACACACACACTTTAATAACTTGTTTAATGAAATGTATGGGGTTGATTGTTCTGATGTAGTTTTATGATGCTTTTTTATATTGCTATGATGCAATATTGTTGTTACACATTCATGCCAATAAAGCTAATTTGAATTGAATTGACTCTAGCTCCTGGGCCTGATCCTCTAACCTCAGCTGCTCTGCACAGAGCTCCCTCTGCTTGATCCAGGAGAACATCAGCTTCAGCAGCTGGTCAGCAGAGGCCTTGATGAAGGTCTCTGTGTCCTCTGGATCCTTTAACATCAGCTGCCGTAGCAGGACAGCGGTGGCCATGATGGAGGTCTCTGTGTCCTCTGGATCCTTTAACATCAGCTGCTGTAGCAGGACAGCGGTGGCCATGATGGAGGTC
>NC_060151.1:32069484-32089011 GCF_021292245.1 Micropterus dolomieu
CACACACACACACACACACACACAGTTTTATTTATTTATTTCATTTTTAATATAGTTTTATTTTTTAACACACACACTTTAATAACTTGTTTAATGAAATGTATGGGGTTGATTGTTCTGATGTAGTTTTATGATGCTTTTTTATATTGCTATGATGCAATATTGTTGTTACACATTCATGCCAATAAAGCTAATTTGAATTGAATTGACTCTAGCTCCTGGGCCTGATCCTCTAACCTCAGCTGCTCTGCACAGAGCTCCCTCTGCTTGATCCAGGAGAACATCAGCTTCAGCAGCTGGTCAGCAGAGGCCTTGATGAAGGTCTCTGTGTCCTCTGGATCCTTTAACATCAGCTGCCGTAGCAGGACAGCGGTGGCCATGATGGAGGTCTCTGTGTCCTCTGGATCCTTTAACATCAGCTGCTGTAGCAGGACAGCGGTGGCCATGATGGAGGTCTCTGTGTCCTCTGGATCCTTTAACATCAGCTGCTGTAGCAGGACAGCGGTGGCCATGATGGAGGTCTCTGTGTCCTCTGGATCCTTTAACATCAGCTGCTGTAGCAGGACAGCGGTGGCCATGATGGAGGTCTCTGTGTCCTCTGGATCCTTTAACATCAGCTGCTGTAGCAGGACAGCGGTGGCCATGATGGAGGTCTCTGTGTCCTCTGGATCCTTTAACATCAGCTGCTGTAGCAGGACAGCGGTGGCCATGATGGAGGTCTCTGTGTCCTCTGGATCCTTTAACATCAGCTGCTGTAGCAGGACAGCGGTGGCCATGATGGAGGTCTCTGTGTCCTCTGGATCCTTTAACATCAGCTGCTGTAGCAGGACAGCGGTGGCCATGATGGAGGTCTCTGTGTCCTCTGGATCCTTTAACATCAGCTGCTGTAGCAGGACAGCGGTGGCCATGATGGAGGTCTCTGTGTCCTCTGGATCCTTTAACATCAGCTGCTGTAGCAGGACAGCGGTGGCCATGATGGAGGTCTCTGTGTCCTCTGGATCCTTTAACATCAGCTGCTGTAGCAGGACAGCGGTGGCCATGATGGAGGTCTCTGTGTCCTCTGGATCCTCAAACCACGGAGAAATTCTGAAAGAAAGGATAACTAATTATTTGGTACAACTAATCCATCTCCATGACTACTGAGCAATCTGCTGCTGAAGATCATGGGTGTGGCCTTTGGTGTGGGAGACCTGGGTTCAACTCCCACTGTAACACACCAGTGAGTCCCTAAGCAGGACACCTAACCCCTAGTTGCTTCAGAGACCTCTGACCTATAGCAATTGTAAATCTCTTTGGATAAAAGCGTCGGCTAAGATGAATAAAAAAAGACCATAAAATACAACTGAAGGCCCCAATGTGGACCTTGAGGTTTTTTTTTGTATTGGCCAAGCTACTCAGAAATTGAAATAAGCTGCTTATTACTCCTTTTAAAAGTTACAATATTACTTTACTTATGACTGGGTAGTTTAGGTAAGTATACTGCTATTTGCTATTGCTGTTCAGTACAGGCCCTGGATATAAAAACAGAGCACGTCCCTCCCGACTTTTTAACTAATAGTATATTCAGAACAGCAGCAAACAGTGTGCTTATTATTTTTGTTTACAAAACGTAGTGTTTCTTAACGGCACTTGCTGAAATAAAATAAAAAGTCTATCCCGACTTTTTAACTACCGTTTTTCTGCTCATGCATTTATGCATCTTAGACTGTGACACAATACTGCTGAAACTTCCAGCTGTGGAAGTATATACACGCGTACTCTATTTACACATGTGCAGTTGAGCACACAATAAAAAAAGACAAAATAAATTATTTAAATGAAAACTAAAAGTTGAGAAAAAATGTCGGATTAATATTTAAGTGTTCATCTGATTTTCTGCAGATTAACAAAATAAATGTCTCTAAAAGAATGATGGGTCGAACAAGAATCAGGCATCATGCTCTTTAAAATAAAGACTTTATAATCTCACCTGATTTCACTGAGAAAGATTCGCTCACCGATCCAGCTGAAAACTGGCCGAACATTCGGTGCATCTCTATTTATTCTCAGCTGAGCATCAGAGTGTCAGACAGTAACCTTCGTCATAGCTACACCTGGGTGTAAACAGAAATGATTCATAACACTGTCAGTCTCACTAGAACTGAGTTCCTGTAAAGCACCTGACTTATTGTCCCTCAGCACGTGTGTCACATTATGTAGACCTGTACAATCCAATACAACAGGTCTGACCTGCATCCTGCATTCAGGGTGATGATGTTTTATTTGTGTCCTGTTAGGGCCGGGTTCTACAAAGGTTTCTTGGGTTCTCTCTTTCATTTTCTCTTCTTCACTCTCCCTGAGAGACTCCAGCTCCTGGACCAGTTTCATCAGCTGCTCTGCACAGAGCTCCCTCTGCTCCATCCAGGAGAACATCTGCTGCTGCTGCTGGTCAGCGGTGGACATGATGGAGGTCTCTTTGTCCTCCTGATCCTCTAACCTGTGGTGGGAATGAGTCTTCAGATAAACAGCTCAGGCAAACACTTGTCTTTCTGTGAATTTTATTCAAGTCTTCTGCAGAAGGACTCACAGCAACACACATATGCCGTGTACATGTGTGCTCGAATGAGGGAGGAGAGCTCCGTGAGCCTGTTATTTATCCAGCTTTAGGGTCAATCATATCATCCCACAGAGACACATTGTCCCTGAAGTCTGGATAACACAGAGAACAGAGAGAATTTGACTGTTACATTTACACAGATTCAGTGCCACATCACAGATGAGTCTCCCTGAGTCCAGGGTTACACGCAATATGTTGAATCCCATTACAATACTCCCTTTTAGCATTTTATGCTAACCAAACATAAGAATACAAACATTTTCATGTAACCTTAGCAGTACTTGCAGAATAGGTGATTAAGTAAGAATACAAGTAATAGACAATGAGGGAATAATAAGTAGTAAGTAAAAATATGTAAGGAAAGGATCATGCAGGAATCAAAGTGGATTATTATAATTATTTCTAATTCACAATGTGAAGAATATGACCCTTTCATATCAAAATTAACTCAGACGTATGAATAAGGAATTCAAATACACTTCATGTGATTTGAAAAGATGGTTTTGAAAAAAATATTTAGCACAAGGAATCACACAACATGTCAGGAGGAGGAAAGCTCCCACAATAATTTTTCCCAGTACATTTTCCCATCTGCCTGTAGTCATCCATGATCACATGTCCCATCCCCCAGTGTTCTTTGAGTCCTGTTTTTTCTTTTTCATGCAGATCATCAGATGTGAGACAACATGTGTCATATTGTCTGAGTCATCTGGGATGTATGTACAACAGTCTGTTCCAATAATGTGGCAAACTCCGCCTTGAGTCGCCAGCATTAGGTCCAGAGCCATTCTGTTCTGCAGAGCCACATTTCTGAGGCCCTGCACAGGGTGTGAGAACCTGACTTCCACAAGGGCTGTCAGGTTCTCCAGTTCAATCGCCAGTCCATCTATCTTATGTGCATTGTTTCCAGTCCCCCACCAGGGGAAGACGCCCCCGTGTTCAATGGTCTGCCAAAAAGGACTTCAAAAGGACTGAGACCCCTCTGCCCCTCATCCGGCTTCTCATGAGCATTAAAACGATTGCCTCAGATCAATCCCCATATCCTCCCCTACACTCTTCAGTGCTGTGCTAATGAAAGATGCGCCGTTATCACTGGAGATCTTTGCTGGGACTCCCCAGCGAGGAATGATCTGGCTCATCAAAGCTTTTGCAACTGCTGCTGCGTCCTGTTTAGATGTTGGAAATGCCTCTACCCATTTAGAGAACATATCTACTCTGACATGAACCAGTATCTGTTTAGTTCCTGAATCATACTCCCTTTTGATACATGGTCTTTACCGTCTGTCAACTTATCATACTAAGGAAACGGATACTTACTTCCCATCAGGCCCATACCACACTTTGTCAGAAATGGTGCAGCCTGCTCTTTTTCAAATAGCTCTCTCCTCTGGACTCACTATCGCCTGCAATTCCTGAAAGTCAGCTGTAGGAGTCATTGGCGGGTCAGTTAAAACAGTGCATTGGGTGGTTAGTGTTTGTTTTGCTGCAAAGTCAGCTCTGGCATTCCCCTGTGAGATAGGATCAAGTTTGTTAGTGTGAGCGTCACATTTACACACAGCAATCATTTTAGGCAACAGCACAGCACCAAGTAGGTCAGCAACCAGTTTGCTGTGGATCTCTCAAGATCATGAATAACACCCCAAGAATAATGGCTGTCTGTAAATATGTTTACAGTTTTGTCCTCTGAATATTTACATGCTTCTGTCAGTGCAGCTAGCTCTGCTGCTTGTGCAGAATAGTTTGAAGGGAGCAGTTTGGCCAAAATTGTCTCATGCAAAGTTGTTATGGCAAAAACCTGCTCTATTTTTACCAGTTGCTGGATCACGTGATGCTGAGCTGTCCACAAACAACTGTGTCCAGGCTTCTGTTATGACTGCAACACAATCATGCGGCTGTCCTTCATCTGGAGTTGGGAGGAGAGTAGCAGGATTTAACACAGTGCATCTCTTAACAGTGATGTTAGATATGTCAAGCAGCACAGTGTTGTGTCTCAGCCACCTGGTTGTGGAAAGATGAGAGTTTTTCATTTAAGCTAAATCATTGATTCTGCATGTAGAGCCAATAAAGTCTAAATAGAAATCTAAATAGACCTCAATGTCACGTGATGCAATGGCTGCTTTTCCCGCTCTCTGGCAGTTTGGCTGCAACAGAGTCCAGTTTGGATGAAAAACAGGTCTCAGTCATCCCCCGTGGTCAACACTGAAGTCGGGGTACATGACTTTTTTCATCAACGGTCAAGTTAAAGTTTTGTTACAGTCTGGTAGATTTAAGGGTCGGTGGACATTAAAAAGCCAGCTTTAAATCAACATAAAATCTCAGGCCTTCCCCATGTGCGGTTTCTGCCCATGGTGCCTTAATGTGAGCACTGTCATCCATAAAAAGTTAACTTACCTGTTTCTTTGTCTCTCATTGCAGGATGGTCTGAATTGCTTCAATTTTCTTTGGGGTGAGAGGGCTTTTTCTTTTTCCCTTTTGCAGTGATCACATGACCCAAAACAATATCATTGAGAAACAGACTTTTTGGTCATCATCAGGAAGGTGTTAAATCTAGAGACGTCTTTCACAAAGATTTGTTTGTCATGACCTTTTTTTTTTTCATCTGTTATCAAATTTGACATCAGAAAATCTGTTTCTGGAACAGTTCTTACTGCAATCACTTTTACAATATACCTGTATTTGACTATGAAATCAATCAATCAGTCATTATTTATATAGCACTTTCCATACAAATACATGTAGTATAAAGTGCTTCACACTACAGAGCCATTTCAGAACAATAGTAAAAACATCCCCGCCACCCGAAAACCCTAAAACCCCAGGACCCCAGAACAAAAAGCAGTAGAAAAGCAGCCCATCAATAGCAAAAGTATGATAAATAAATAACGTTTAAACTAAATCAAATACCTACAGCTCAGTTAAAAGCTTGGTTAAATAGGTATGTCTTTAGTTTGCCTTTAAACATTTCCAGATTTCCTGCTGCTCTCAGCTCCACAGGAAGGGAGTTCCACAAACGCGGGCCATAACATTGAAAGGACGCCTCACCATAAGTTTTAGTTGAGGCTTTAGGAATAATTAGAAAGCTACTACCAGAGGACCTGAGGGTTCTAGAAGGTTCATAAAGTGACAGTAAATCTGTTAAGTATTCTGGACCAATACCATTAAGTGACTTATAAAGTAGTAAAAGGATCTTAAAATCAATTGTAAAATTAACTGGAAGCCAATGCAGAGACTTTAGGATAGGGGTAAGGTGTGTTCTCTTTCTGGTCAGAAAGCAGCCTTTTGAAGCAGCTGCAGTTTAGAGATTTTGTTTTCTGGAAGACGAGAAAACAGAGCATTACAGTAATCAATCCCGGAGGTAATAAAAGCATGGGTAAGTGTCTGGATATTTGCTTGAGAGGGAAAGGGTCGTACTCTAGCAAATGTTCTTGAGATGATAAAAAGCGGTCTTAGAAATATTTCTAATATGTGACTCAAAACTGAGATCTGAGTCAAAAATAACTCCCAGGTTAACAATTTTCTGTAGGGGTTCTGTAGCGTGCTGGATAAAATTCATACAGTTAAACAAGTTTAAAAATTCCCCAGGATAAAAGTCTGAAGTATTGTCAATGTGCAAGTTAAAATCGCCTAAAACTCTGTTAAAATTTGTGTGGATGATTGAGAGTAAATCTGACAAATCTGACATAAAAGAAGGACTTCGTTTGGGAGGCCTGTAAACTACTATACACAGTATTGGAGGGTTGCTGCTAAGATTAAGTGCGTGATATTCAAAGGATGTGTATTCACCAAAAGCAGTATCCTTAAAAACAAATGAGGTTGACAGGATGGTTGCTGTACCCCCACCCTTCTCGCCTTTCCTAGTGGAGTATGCAAAGTGGTAGTTTGGTGGTGAGGCCTCAATAAGTGTGGCTGGGCCATCTGTGTTAAGCCATGTCTCGGTTAAAAACATAAAATCAATATTATCATCTAAGATCAAATCATTAACAAGAAAGGTCTTATTTAAAAGAGATCTGACATTTAAAAGTGCCAAACTTAGAGTCACTGGAGGAGCATGTGGTGATTTGTATGTGCACAGGGATCTGAGGTTATAAAAGTTTAAGCACTAACATGTACATGTGATGTGCATGTTGTGGAGACACTGGTTCTGTCTGTGTGCATGTAGTTTTGACGTCTTTGATTAAGGAATGGATGGCAAAGGTTACTGCTGCTCATGGCATCCTCCACTGATATCAACTCCCTTTGACTCAGTTTAACAGACAGTGATGCTGCATCAGAAACTCACAACAATTCTCTCAGGAGTGGAACTCACTAAAGATCTTTTAGAGCAGTTTGAAATTCTTGACTTCTCTGAGTCAACTAGAAATCTAACATCTTTCCCTGCCACAGTTATTGTGTGTTTCTATGCGCCACGTCCTCTTTGCCAAGTCTTCTGCAGAAGGACTCACGGGGACACATACATGTACACAGAGGTCTCTGTGTCCTCCTGATCCTCAGGGGCCATGATGGAGGTCTCTGTGTCGTAGAAATTGTAATATGTTACTTTTAACTTATATTAAAAAGTAATAATAGTACTTAACTTATTACGAGGTATTAAATTACTAAGTAAGTTGTGTTAGTAAATTACTTTCACTACCAACCATAAACAATAAAAAACAGAGCAAGTCTCTGCAGCAGCAAGGACTTTCTTGACGCCACTGGCTAAAATAAAAGACAAAGTCATTTCCCCCGCCTTCTGAACTCCTGTTTTTGAGGGAACAGGTTGGATTTTCTGCACATTTATCAGAGCAGTGTTCAGAGTTTTAACATCAAACGTTTCTTAACGCCGTTCTCTCCCCATCTCTGGCAGCAGCTCCTCCCTCAGCGCCGAGTTTATTTCTCCAAGTTTCACGTTGCTGCTTCAGTCAATCAGATTGAATTATTGGAGGTTTAAAGATTTTTACGGCTCGCACAAAGTTTACAACAGACGACAAAGTTCTTTACGTCTCAGAGTCTCCAGCTGTGGACAGAACGCCTTTCTCCCTCCTTTTCCATTCTGCCTTTAGCTTTTCGGCTAACAGCTGACTTGAACAACATCAGTGATAAGTAACACTTACACTACTAGTTACTGGGGTAAGTAATAATATTACAGCAACATGTTACTGAGTAAAGAATCAACTTTCACAACCTACAAAAGGAAGAGCAGAGAGATAGAACAAAATATACTAATAAAAAGAGTCAATTTGGTAGCTTCATAAAAACCTGTACAATTAAATGGCAAATATATACTGTAGATAGAAATACCTATAAAAGTACTAAATGATTTAAACGAAGGTAAACTAACAGTTTGTAAGTCTAACATTATCTGAGTGAACAAAGTCTCCATGTTTTAATAAAACTGGCAGATGAATGTTTTAGTGTTGATGTCATTTTCTGCAGATGAACAAAATAAATGTCTGTAAAAGAACGATCTCTATTTATTCATCAGAGTGTTGGACAGTAACCTTCGTCATAGCTACACCTGGGTGTAAACAGAAATGATTCATAACACTGTCAGTCTCACTAGAACTGAGTTCCTGTAAAGCACCTGACTTATTGTCCCTCAGCAGGTGTGTCACATTATGTAGACCTGTACAATCCAATACAACAGGTCTGACCTGCATCCTGCATTCAGGGTGATGATGTTTTATTTGTGTCCTGTTAGGGCCGGGTTCTACAAAGGTTTCTTGCCTCGCTGAGATGAATATGAATATCTAGTAATTTAATTAAATATTAAATATATAATTAAATAATCGTAAGGGTCAGTTCTCTCAGCAGAGTCCTCGTCGCTGCAGAGCCTTTTCACCAAATCTAACTGTGTAACCTGAACTAATATTCAAAGGTTCAGTGTGTACGCTTTAGTGGGCTCTAGAGGTGGCTAGTCTACCGCTCCGCTAGGCATGCTGCCAGAGGTGTTAGGACTGCCCATGTTGCAGGGCAATAGATTGCAATGTCCGTACTGCGAGACGCCTCATACAGTGATACAGGGAGACAGGAAGAACAGCTGATTATCCTCGCAGTAGCAGACCAAATGTGACAAAGCCTGCACAGGATCACAGGACCACAACAGACAGAATCAGAATCAGTTTTATTTGTCAAGTATGTGTACACATACCAGGAATTTGACTTTGGATTGTTCAATGCTCACAATGTTTGTGGGAAGAAACTGTTCCTGAGTCTGTTGGTTTTGGCGTACAGTGCTCTGTAGCGCCTCCCAGAGGGGAGGAGCTGGAACAGGTTGTGTCCGGGGTGAGATGGATCTGCAGTGATGTTTCCTGCCTCTGGAAATGTCCTGAATGGAGGCCAGGTTGGCACCGATGATCTTTTCTGCAGTCCTGACTGTCCGTTGTAGTCTGCTCCTGTCCTTTTTGGTGGCAGATCCAAACCAGACAGTGATGGAGGTGCAGAGAACAGACTGGTCTCCTGAGGTGCAACTGGCGGGGGGGACATTAAAGGATCCTATGAAATTCATGATATTACCTACAGTTATCTACAACTTATCATCGTAACCTTCACAGGCCATGTGACGGGACTTCTCTCCCATCCATTTCCTGGGTCGCTCGTCTCCATGCGTCCTCGCAAGCTCATGTAAGACAAACAATTGTCATTCTGACGTTTCTTGAAGGTCTTCATCTGACACACTGTGTACAACAAATAATACGTATTAAAATAACTGCAAAAAATGCCCGCCACCTAAAGGGCGCTCGCATAAAAGGCCTCTCCCTCTCAAAGTCCCCGGCTGAATTTCAGTCCCAGTACACGCCGGACTAGATGGTTTATCCAGAAGTTTTATTGAGAAACCTATTTTTATTTTAACAAATAATAGAAAGCTCGATGTTACTTATCAAAATGTCGCTGGCCTGAATCTAAGATGCATTTATTGCCACAGTTAAGAGCAAAATGTGATCAAATGTTTCCCACATTGTTACTCAGAATCCTATTTTTATTTAAAAAGATTATGACTAATACTCATCAAAACAAACAAGCAACACAGACAGTATGCTATCCATATACACAAAAACACACCATTGTGGTAATAGAAAAGACTAATCACAACATTAGCCGACATACGAACGGGTGTCAGTGAAGAAAGTAAGAGTTCATCTTAGCTTAGTTTAAGAAGACTTACAAAAACGGTCTGCAGAATGTGGAGGTGAAATTTGTTAAAATTTGCAAATAAGACTCCTATTTGTTTGAAATACAAATGTTACTCTGTGATTTATGCTGTTTTAAACACGTCTGCTTAGAATATGATGTTATCGGTTAGTAACTGTGAAGGTTTACTGTGGAAACCAGGAGTGAAGGGACTGTTTCATTTCACAAGAACTGCTGCATTGCATAATACAGAAACTGAACTGCATGTAATGCACACGGTTGCTCATATCAACAATTTTGTCATAACACTCACACCTAGTGATGGCCAAGTGAAGCCTTCTGACGCATTATTGCTTTCTGCCATAATTGTGTCAAAGATGGTTCAGTACTCAAAGGTTCATTCACAAAAATGCATGACACCGCCATCTGCTGGTGAAGATAATGTAAAGCAACAAAATTCAACAATCATAAAATGCAAGTTGGCCAATATGTTAATGCCAAACCCAGAAGAAAATTTATTGCACTCACTCATTGATATTGTACACGAGTTTGTGAATAGTGATGAGACGCCGCGACACGTGATGACAAAATCACACTATGGTGAGAAATAAAAAGGCTTTCCAACTAAAAAACAAAACAGTTGTCAAAAGATTTCAAGAGTTTTTCCTGATCTGAGAACTTTACCATACGGTTTTTGAGATGTCTGTTAGGGAGACTGATGGTTTTGATTTTAGACTACAACATCCTTTTAGTCTAATTGTGTCAGGTCCTTCAAACAGCGGTAAAACATTTTGTGAAAATGTTGATTGAAAATGCCAATAAGCTCATTTAAAAACAGATGTTGTAGGCCTATATATTTTTTCGTGTTGGCAACCATTGTATGACCAGTTATTGAAAATTAAAAATGTGAATTTCGTTGAAGGTTTGCCGTCTTCTTTGTGTGATGATACAGTGTTGCCTTTAGATAAAAAAACAATTTGTTGATTATTGATGATTTAATGAGCGATGACAATAACATTGAGGTCCAAAATGTGTTTACAGAATATGTGCATCATAGAAATTTAAGTTGTTTATACCTAGTTCACAATTTGTTTTTTCAAGGCAAAGTTAGCCATACTATTAATTTGAATAACAATTATCTTGTTTTGTTTAAAAATCCCAGAGATAAATACCAAGTCATGCTAAAGGCTAGACAAATGTTTCCTGGGAAGAGTCATTTTTTTATGGATTGTTTCAAGGATGCCACGAGTGTTCCTTACGGTTACTTTATGATTGATTTTAAAGCAAAGACACCTTATCTCAAAAAGAAGACGCTGCTTAAACAGTCTGGCGGTGTTATAACGAGTCTTATTGGTTCAAGACAAGCTTAGATGACTATGGAGTATACACAAAAAATGTTTCTGGTACCTAAACAACAGCTTGATCTTTTAAGAAGACCTCCGGCACACAAGTCTGTTCGAGAAACTGTTGAAAATGACCTGGATCGTACTATAAAAGACATTCTGGATCAAAAGACTGAAGATCTTCATGAAAAAGCAAACAAATATTCCATCACATTGCAGAGATTTCTCACCATGGTAAAACAAGGAGAAAAAGACCAGAACACACTAACTTTGTCAATGCCGGTCACTGAGGATTTTCAGTCTTCAGAGCAGAAGAATCAAGCAGGAAGAGACTTTGTTTTTAAAGAAATTTTAAAAAACATGCCAAAAACCAGCAGGAATAAAGCTCAGCATATTTTGGATAAAATGTCCTCCTCAAAAAACATCTGCATGGACTGAACGTGGGGAGTTTGTGTTTAACGGTTATGTTATTAAAGGGTCTCATGTGTATGATTTAATAAGAGGAGTGACTGCTTCTCACAACGTGTCTGACAGCCAGAGACCTACAGGTTGGGATGAATATCTGCAATCGTTGGCTATATTGAATATACCTTTATCAGTTGTACCAAATCAACAGGTCACAAGAAAAATTGACGAGATTGAAAGGAAGATTTCTGGAGAATCTTCTCCCCTTATTACCGGACCACCATCTACACCTCTTGTTCCCAGAGGACATCGATTAGCAAACAATGAAACAAGTCCCTTTGTATCTCCTTTAATGCGATTGAGTGATTGGATAACTTTTTAATTGTATATCGTTAGTGGTTTTAAATAAATACATAGAGACATAACTTTATGATTTCAAAGTGTTTTTATTTATATCACCATGATAACAAAAAACACTGTCGTACACGTTTCAATCTATAAATCATTTTGATAATGAATGGCACACAACTTCTAATATTATTATACACATTTAAAAGAATCTGATACTTGGACACACTGGTTACATTCTGCATAATTATTTTGACCACATACAACTGAGGGTCGTATTTTTTTCACAAATTTGCACACCATAAAATAATTGCAAGACCGTTTATTACTATATTTAGTCATTACATTGTCATAAGATAACCCTCTATCCTTAATGGTGAAGAAAAAACACACAATGCTGACCGCACACTACAGAATCCACATCTTGCACTTGTCTAACAGAATGTTGTGTGGACAATTACAGTTGAGAAAGACAGAAAAGGATTCAGGAAAATGTGAATATACCGGAGAGTTTTCCAAAACTGTCAAAGAATGATCCCACACCCTGCTTGTCAACATAGATAGCGACCCAGTGTTGTCCTCCCAGGTGGGAGGGGTCTGTGTTTACCACCAACATGGCGGGTCTCTTTATAATAACTGATTTAGGAAGCTGGTCACTTGCAAATACTCCAAGAAAGACGCTTTGCTTCACTACCTTATCAAGTACTTTTGACAGTTCTATCGTATTCATACTATCATTTGTTAAAGTTAGAAAAAGTTAATGAGAACCTGTCTTCTTGATGATATCTCAATTATATAATCATAAGTGGCGTAAATAAGCGCATTTATTGTGCTAATCTAACGCTACCGTTTTTAATGAGCGACATATGGTCTCCGCATCCTTCATCAGGGCTCAGGTTAAAACAGAACAGACTATAAACTCGTTGCAGGTTATGGCCATAGCGTTGTTTTTAAGATACTTTCCAGTTGCCGAGTACAATTGATGATACTCCCTGATGGCATTCCCTCTGGTAAAGTTGGGTTGAAAGGGTTTTGAAGGATATTGCTGGCCGTCAACATATAAACATAGAAACGACTTGACGCACTCTCGTGACAGGCTACGTACCAACGACATTCTCTTAGAAATGTCTCTTGTCTTCTGACGTTTTGTCGACTTGCTTCTCCTTGCCTGTTTATTTTTTCTAGTCTTAGTATGGGTCTTATTATTTGTTGTTCGGCTACGCCTCTTTGGTGGGGAACTTCCTCTTTTCCCAGGAGGTCGTTTTATTGGTCGGGGGGCCACGGCCACTATACCCGACCCCTCTTGATGTCTGTTCATGACGTTAGTAATAACATCTGTAGCTATGGTTTTAGCAGCTGTCTTTAAATGAGGGGCAACAAATGTAAATCCTTTCTTGAGTAAGGGGGATGCTAATCTAAACAGACCCCTAAAGATACCCCCTAACCCTGCACCATACTGAGACCCCGAGTTGCCCCTGGCGGCTGTTCCGCCAGTGGATGAATGTGAGTGAATGTTAGTTTCTGTTTGAGCACTTAGGCTCAGTGTATGTGGTGAATGCAGATGTGGTGTAAAAGGCGCTATACAAATACTGATCATTTACATTTTACATGATCAACAATATCGGTAAAAACAAATATACATCCCTACGTTAACATCGGCAGGATGTGGCGCCAAAAACGGCATCTGTGTTAGTTACAGGGCACACCGTGTTAGTTCGCGGCTGAGATCTAAATGTTGCAATTCCCTCGTGAGTTTTAAAAGCCGCTCCGGGGATAAACCCCAACATTTGTGCAAGTTTTCCTTGAAACGTTAATTCTACGTCTCTCGTTGGTAAAATGCTTACTCTGTTCGTAATGTTGTTGTAATCAAGCTCAATGTGACCCATGTCGTTTTCAGATAAACAGCTGTTTAGATCGGTTATTATCTGTGACATTGTTGTATAGAACCCCTGTGTCGCTGATAGAACTGCCCTCTTGTTGGATTTTTTATCAAACACGACAAATTTTGAGTCTTCTGATGAAAACGATTTCCATGTTTTTGGATATTGTATTTCTATCAAACCCACCTCGTATGCTGATTTAAAGTGTAAAGGCTTGGATAGTTTTGTGCTAAAGTTTGCAATTGTATTGTTTGGGTAAAATAATGCAGACGAGTTGCTGGGCAGGGTGACGAAGAAATCTTCTATCCATTTATACGTGTGTTTGTAAGCTGCTAAGGTAGCTGAATGACCTGTTTTTCCAAAATGCACCTGTTAAATTTATCTGGCCATCCGACCCATTTGACTAACACCATGTCCCAGCCTTGTCTTTTCTTTCTAGATAAAATCTTTTCTATTTTAAATGCTTTGTTTTTATCTATAATAACTTTTTGCATCTCTGGCTCATAAAATGTCCCCTGTAATATTTCACAGTCATAGTCTTTTAACCTGTAAACAGGAGGGGCCCTTGACACGCATTCCTTTACAGTGAAATATTCATCAGTATAATTTTGCTCATAACCTTTTTTAAAAGGGCCGTGTAGCTTTGAAATTCTTACAGTATCGCCCACCTCATATTTAAAATGAATTACTCTTTTATCTTTTGTTTTATACAAGTTGTTAAATGATATCTTCAGTGTTTTTTGTTACATCAATCGGTTTCATTTTAATACTACGATGATAAATATGATTGTAGGAGGTGACTAAATCCTGCAGGATATCTACGTATCATTTAGAATGATTGGCTGTTAAATAACGCCACATTTTAGATTTCAGAGTCCTGTTAAAGCGCTCTACTACAGATGCCTTAGTCTCATTTGATGTGGTAAAGTGTACGATACTATTCATTTTCATTAACGCCTCTAAATCTTTGCTTCAGAACTCTTTTCCCTCGTCTGTTTGAATTTTATGCGGTATTCTACCTTCAGCAAAGATATCTTTAAAGGACGCTGTGACGCATTTACCACTCTTATTTTTTAAACAACACACCCATGCGTATTTTGAAAACAAATCTATACACGTTAATAAATAGCGTACCCCATTATTTTCAGTAGAATAAGCGGACATGTCAACTAGATGTAGCTGGAATTGCCGATCTATTAAATTCACTAAAACCTTGTTTCTCTTGTGTCGTGCCGTCTTGTGTAGAGTATAGGCATCTTGCATCATGAGCCAGTTTTCTACGTCTGAATCTGCGTACCGAACTCCAGTAGTGTCAAATATGACCTTTTTAAGTTTTTGCTTGCCACCGTAACCCCCTACGTTTTCTGTCTCATAGTGTATATTTCTCATCTCATCCTCCATGATCTTTGTTACAAAGAGTAAAATGTAAATGCTCCGTACTTGTATAGCGCCTTTCTAGTCTTTTCGACCACTCAAAGCGCTTTTACACTACATCTGCATTCACCAGTCAAACACATTCATACACTGAGCCTAATTGTTCAAACAGAAACTAACATTCACACACTGCCGGAAAAGCCGCCAGGGGCAATTCGGGGTTCAGTATCCTGCCAACCCGCTCTACCTCCTGAGCTACAGCCGCCCCAGAGTGACATTTCAACATCTGTGTTCAAGTATTTTATTTCCAACGACACGCAACATATCTGTCAGCAATGATTACAAGTATACACTTTTCGGAAAATAAGTACAAGCACCTATCTCTCTTTGTCTCTCGCTGGGAGAAATGGGAAGGGTGAGATATCACCCCTCAGACAGGCTGACTCCAGGCTCTAAATACCCCAGAGGAGGGACTGAGTGCTGTTTGGGCAGTCTTGACCATAAAACCTTCCACCTCCAGTGAAGGTGAGGTAACAGACTCTATGCATGACGGTTAAAATGACCATATTAACCTTGTCCGGAGACTAACTTCATTCTGAACCATGGTGTCAGGACCATTTTGGACAGAGCCCCCCCCCCCAAACACACAGACACTCCCCAGGATGAGTTATAGGACAGGGTAACCACGGTAATGGTGTTCCCCCTTTCAAATTACCGCAGAATTTGGCCGATGTGCCAAATTGAAGCCAGACGCCAGAGAAGGAACGGCCCCAAATTCCTTTGTGGACAAAGAAATGTTATCTCCTCATAAACGTACCTTTTTACTCTGTTTAGCTAAATAATCCTTAACAGTTATTTAGTAGTTCTTCAGTTTCAGTTCTTGTTAGTAACTATGTTGAAAAGAAGAAACCACAAAGAAAGTTAATTTAAAGTGCTTCATCTGTTGTGGTGGCAGCCCGGCTGACGGTGAGCGTCCTGGTTTTTTCTCCTTTTTATCAGTTATTCTGCTTTTTCCTTGGTTTTCTGTTCCCTGCCTGCCTCCCTGTGTTTTCTCCCCTGTGTGTGCTCTCTCTCTCTCTCTCTCTCTCTCTCTCTGTCTCTCCCTCTGCTCCTGAGCCCAGCCAACTACCTGCACCTGCATCCCATCAGCCACCTCGTCAGCCTGCCACACCTGCCAGTAATCACCTCATGACTGCCTGTATTTCAACCCCGGTTCTCCACAACATCCTCGCTTGATCGTCGTTGCTCCATACCCGGTGCCACCTCCAAGTTCAGGCTCTCATGTTTGTAGTTTTACCCTGTGCCTTGTCGCTCATCCCTAACCCTGTCTCTCTGTCTGTTTCCCTCCCAGGTTCACTCACCCTCGTCCTCCGTTCAGTCGGCTGGGCTCATCCACCGGCCCTCTCCTCCTCGGACTTCCCTCACGGCGTCCTCCCTGTTCCCCCACCGCTCCTCGCTTCCTCGGCCCCAGTGTTCCCCGGCTCCCTGGCCCCCTGTCTCCTTGGTTCCCCGTGCCTGTGTTTCCCTACATCCACCTCTCCCTCCACTCCCTCTCCCCCTTTATCCCTCAATAAACCTCCTTCCCTCAGAGTGCTGCGTTTGGGTCCTCTCTGTCCCCACACCACACCACCCTGTAACATCATCAACACTTACATACTGTCATGTAATTCACATTTAACTAATGCTTTGTTCCAAACACTTATTGTCATGTGTTTAATAACCAATTTCCCCAGCTCCTGAGCCAAGGATTGAGTTGACTATAAGTTAAATAGTCAGAGGATTCCCAGGTCCTCTCATGGAACCAGTGCCCCCCCCCCAGAGGACAGAATAAATATTACATGTCATTGTTCTTTAATGCCTCTCGTTGTGCTTAATTTATATTACTGTGTTTTATTGTTTGTAATCTGATGCTATGTTCTTATAACTTATAAATTTTCTAAGTTAGAATGTTTAACAATCAGTATTGTATTCTCCTGGAAGTTTAGTTAAGGTGCTTTTTCATCTGCTGTGATCCCTATGAAATTTTTAACAATAACTTTTCCTTTCCTCTTATCAAATGCTTAAAACTCAGAACTGTATAACAGTTTAGGGCATTTAAGAGTTGATTGTGGAAAGGTATTTGATTAAAATACACGCAAATAGACTTTAAGACCATATTAAAAGTTAAGCCAGAATCTCAGAGGAGACCTGAAAGCCCTCCTCCTTTAGCCTAAAACTCCTAGCCAAATTTAACTTAGTTATGATCATATAACTTGCGTTCATTAGTTCTCTTACTCCCTTAGAATCAAATTCTTTCCCACAATAGACCAACTAAATTCACATTGAACTCAGTTATTCTCATCGATTGCATCCTGTTTGTTTAGGCATTGTTTTATGTCTTTGATATATTTAACCTTTGTATTCACTTTAGTTAGCTAATAAATCTCACCTAATCACAGGAACGGTGTGTGTGTACCGTTTAACTTCAGAGGATTCACCTTTTGATATGAGACTGTCTGACTAATTAAACTGATTTAAAATGATCAAGCAATTACGAACTAACTGATCACTAGCAAAGAATTGTGCAATAATTAAGCCATCAGGCGTCCTGAAGGCCTTCAGCAAAGGGAAATTCAGGTGGTGCCCCAAAACGGGTGCTTATGATAACAATATTTACAAATGTTATTATTCATAACTTTATTAACCAAGAGTAGATACACTCTACTGCTACACATGAATCATAAGAAATTGTCAATCCATCAATATTTCCTGGACTGATATTACAGACTCATCAATATTTTCTCACTTAAAGAGTTAAAGGTAATAATAATTTGCTTGAGAACGATGGGATTATTCTTCATGTTATGCACAGCAGCTACAGTGAAGTCATTGGCAGTGAAATTCTTCATTCTCAGGCTCCTCCAACAACACAGATATGTATAATAATATATAATAATAATCCTTATTTGTAGAGCACCTTTTCAAAAACAAGTTACAAAGTGCTTTAACAAGTGTAAAGAATAATACAAGATAAGAGCATGAAAAATTACTATAAAATTAGTAAAATACAATAAAATAAAAGGGATAAAATATAAGAAAACTAACCCATTTATAAAACACTTATCATCCCGTATACTGAAATCTAATTAGAATTAGAGACTCACAGACACAAAGTAATGCAGCAGCAAACAGCTCTTAAACAGTAGTGAAAATATGTATATATACTGTTATACTGCTATAGTAAATATATCTATCCTAAGATGTAAACAGGTGCCATCAGTTTGTTTGGCAGGAGAGAAGTGTAAAGTGTATCAGTAATTTAAGGTGCCAGTAAAGTGACAGTTCAGCAGTCTTATGGTCTGAGGGATGAAGCTGAGCCTGGTGCTGCAGGACCAGCAGCAGGGAGAACAGTTTGTGGCTGGGGTGGTCGGGGTCTCTGGTTAGTCTGATGGACTTCTTCCTGGGGTGTAGATGTCCTCCATGGATGCAGCTCTGTCCTGCTGATGTGCTGAGCAGTTTTCTCCTCCCTCTGTAGAGCCTAACCGTGGAGGGCGTAGCAGCTGCCTGACCAGGAGGTGATGCAGCCGATCAGGATGCTCTCAGAGGTGCACCTGTAGAAGGTGCAGAGTATCCTGGAGTCCATGTTGATCCTCCTCAGCCAGCAGAGGAAGAAGAAGAGCTGTTGTCTCGCTGTCCTTGTGATGCCGTTGGTGAGGGTCAGGTCAGGTCTTCGCTAATGTGGACCCAGAGGAACCTGAAGCTGAAGACACTCTCCTTTTTAGTCATTCTGTGTCCTTATGATGTCGATATAGAGGTTGTTGTCCTGGCTCAAAGATGTCGGGGCTCTGACCTCCTCTCTGTGGTCTGTCTCATCATTTATTCTCACAAATGTGTTCCTCTGGTCCAGGTGGGGGGCTAGGGTGAAGGCGTCGGCAGCTGACCTGTTTGTTCTGTATGCAAATTGGGTCCAGTGAGTCAGGGAGGGGGGTCATGATGAGTGCTACTAGGCAGCAGTCGTTCAGGCAGAGGGCTTTAGTCTCTTGGGGAGGGGGACTGGTGGTCTTTTTTAACATGTAGACTACAGACTGGAGCAGTTGAACATTATTTTGGCTGTGACTGATGACATTTCATGAAAATACCTGATTTATCCTCTTACACAAACAACTGCTAACCCAGTTCTGACAGTGAGGAGGCCTCAGGCACGGCTGATGTTTGTCCTCAACCTCTAAAAGCATCTCTCCAGCTTACAGTGAACATGTCTTCTGAAAGTGTCATCACAGTGCTGTCCACAGCGCAGGCATACTGAGTCTGCAGATAGTCTTTGTCAAACTTCTGTCCAGCAGACTGATCCCCCAGACAGGCACTCAGATGGAGGGTGGCTTGAAACCTGGAGGACAGCAGCACCAGCGAGGCGGCCAAACAGACGACAGAGAACGGGACGCTTTGTAAAGACGTCCTCTCTGCTGGGAGGATGAACGGGATGACGATGCGGTTT
>NC_060151.1:32089031-32090023 GCF_021292245.1 Micropterus dolomieu
CAGCCGATCAGGATGCTCTCAGAGGTGCACCTGTAGAAGGTGCAGAGTATCCTGGAGTCCATGTTGATCCTCCTCAGCCAGCAGAGGAAGAAGAAGAGCTGTTGTCTCGCTGTCCTTGTGATGCCGTTGGTGAGGGTCAGGTCAGGTCTTCGCTAATGTGGACCCAGAGGAACCTGAAGCTGAAGACACTCTCCTTTTTAGTCATTCTGTGTCCTTATGATGTCGATATAGAGGTTGTTGTCCTGGCTCAAAGATGTCGGGGCTCTGACCTCCTCTCTGTGGTCTGTCTCATCATTTATTCTCACAAATGTGTTCCTCTGGTCCAGGTGGGGGGCTAGGGTGAAGGCGTCGGCAGCTGACCTGTTTGTTCTGTATGCAAATTGGGTCCAGTGAGTCAGGGAGGGGGGTCATGATGAGTGCTACTAGGCAGCAGTCGTTCAGGCAGAGGGCTTTAGTCTCTTTGGGGAGGGGGACTGGTGGTCTTTTTTAAACATGTAGACTACAGACTGGAGCAGTTGAACATTATTTTGGCTGTGACTGATGACATTTCATGAAAATACCTGATTTATCCTCTTACACAAACAGTGATTTCCTGAGGATCATAACTAAATCTGTAAAAAGGAAGTGAAATTTGAGAACTGAATTTAGAGCTGGATGCTAACTGCTAACCCAGTTTCAACAGTGAGGAGGCCTCAGGCATGGCTGATGTTTGTCCTCAACCTCTAAAAGCATCTCTCCAGGTCAAAGTGAACATGTCTGCTGAAGGTGTCATCACAGTGCTGTCCACAGCGCAGGCATACTGAGTCTGCAGATAGTCTTTGTCAAACTTCTGTCCAGCAGACTGATCCCCCAGACAGGCACCCAGATGGAGGGTGGCTTGAAACCTGGAGGACAGCAGCACCAGCGAGGCGGCCAAACAGACGACAGAGAACGGGACGCTTTGTAAAGACGTCCTCTCTGCTGGGAGGATGAACGGGATGACGATGCGGTTT
>NC_060151.1:32090054-32096450 GCF_021292245.1 Micropterus dolomieu
CTGGGGGTTTGAGAGGACTGACAGTGATGTTGGGAATCATTTGATCTCCAGCTGTCTTCATGGAGTTCCAGTAGTTTGGCAGTTTCACAGGCCGATGCCCTCCATCAGGAATCAGACAGCCGTCCTTTTTGGCACAGATAAAAACTCTGTGCTGCGGCCTGATGCGTCCTGTAGCGACACCATATACCACATCAGCACTACTGGTGCAGTTCCAGGGAGAATACAGGAGCACGTCTGTGATGGAGGGCAGAGGCAGGAGGCAGCTGGCTGGGATCATG
The DNA here is from genome assembly GCF_021292245.1 of Micropterus dolomieu. Classification (NCBI taxonomy): domain Eukaryota; kingdom Metazoa; phylum Chordata; class Actinopteri; order Centrarchiformes; family Centrarchidae; genus Micropterus; species Micropterus dolomieu. Next base: position 32,090,333 of record NC_060151.1, read on the forward strand.
AAGTCTCCGATCGCTCCGTGGGCCACAAAGGTGATGTCTACACTGTTGCTGTGGTTCTTCTTCTCTTCCACGTCGATGCGTTCTTTCAGGAAATTAAACATGTCCACGAGATGGGAGAAGTCTCGGGACTCTGAACCGTCTCTCAGCCACTGCAGGACGCTTTGGTTCCTGCACTTCTTTATCAGTTCTTCCTTTTGGTCCAAGTTCCCCCAGGTGTTCCCAAGAGAGCGTTTAACTCTGAGTAACCACAGCGTCCTTCTGTAAAAAAAGAATGGCAGCAACTTGAAGTTATTTTCAAACAGTGAATCTTCCTGTCTAGCACATCTCTACACTCTGTGTCAGAACAGACAGGACACCTGCAGTTATTTGGGAGTTCAGTTAAAGCTTTCAGCCTTCAGGTCTGGAAATAGGAATTGTACAGAATGGCCAGGTCCAAACTAAAGAGAGGCAAAAGGAGCCTATGGGAGGAAGATTGAGGGACACCTCAGCATGAGGGAGCCCTGTGTGTCTAACACTGTATCCAGCATCTCCCCAACTGGCAGCAGGCATCCAACAACTAGCACCAGTAGTGACCTGCTTGCTGAGGAGCTCAATCACAACTTTGCCCATTTTAAGCTTTTAGGCCTCGTCCGACCGCGGTAGTTAGCACTGTCACCTAACAGCAAGAACGTCGTGGGTGCGAACCTTTATTTATTTATTTATTTATTTTTAACCCTGTCCTGCCCAGCAGCCTGGTATAGAGTATAATGACCTGGATACCATATTGTGCCAGACAGATTTTACTTTAACAAGAGAGTATTAAAATACTCCTTTGTCTGTTTTATTATTTATTTTATAATGTATTGATTTGTCAGCGGGCCGGACAGGGGGGCAGACACGGGGATGGGGGGGCACAAACAGACAGCACAGAGAAAGGACAACACCTGTAAGAGAAGGAGGATGGAGGATGGAGGGTGGGGACAACAGGGAAAAGCTGTGGGAAACACCAATTGCAGAAAGCAACGAAACCTGCAACAGAACAGAGAGGTGGGAGGAGGAGAAAAACAACAACAAACAAACAATAAAAATAATAATAGTAAAAGACAACCAGCCGAACAGCAGCAATAAACAGCTGACATATTAAGACAACTAAGAGAAAAATGAAAACAACAAACAGTCACACACACTAAATAAGCAACACAGCACAGCCACGAGAGCTGGAATAATAATTAATTTAAATAAGTAACTGAAAGAAAAGCATCAGGAATAATTCTACCAGGGACAACCTAAGTTTGTTTGTGTCTATGTGTGTCTGTGTGTGTTTGTATGTGTGTGTGTGTATCCAACGAAGGTTAAAATCAAGGGCAACTGGACTTGGTTGAGTTCACCAGGTGCACATTTTAGACAGAGAAGATGGACGGTTTGAAAGAGGTGTCAAGGAAGCATCTACACCAGGGTGGAGAAGCCGTCATTGAACAGAGGAGGGGGTCTACGCCACCACTTATCCCCCACTTACAATGCTGTCCTTTCATCACTTCCCAGGAAACTCAACAAACGTAACCTATTGGCCTCAGGTGAAGATACCAACGATGGTCGTTCAGTCTCGGCCTCAGGTGAAGATACCAACGATGGTCGTTCAGTCTCGGCCACAGGTGAAGATACCAACGATGGTTGGCCTCAGGTGAAGATACCAACGATGGTCGTTCAGTCTCGGCCTCAGGTGAAGATACCAACGATGGTTGGCCTCAGGTGAAGATACCAACGATGGTCGTTCAGTCTCGGCCTCAGGTGAAGATACCAACGATGGTTGGCCTCAGGTGAAGATACCAACGATGGTCGTTCAGTCTTGGCCTCAGGTGAAGATACCAACGATGGTCGTTCAGTCTCGGCCACAGGTAGTTACGACTGTAACGACTGTCGTCACAGCAACAAGGAACACTAACGAACCGGCGGTATCGATGACCCGGGCCAACGACCCCACTGAGGTTAAATAGCTGAGTTTCCCTGCCAGTCAGTCAGAACTGAAGAAGTCCTTTGGATGAGGGACGAAACGTCTTCCAGTATCTTCAACCGAGTCCAGTTGCCCTTGATTTTAACCTTCGTTGGATAAAAAGTAGGACATTTAGGAAACAATGTCAGTTCACTTTGATTGTGTTTTAGTACCAAGCATCATTGATGTAAACACTGAATCCGCCTCCTCTTACCTCGCCGGAGCCTTTGCGGTTTGACAGAACACAGTGCTCCAGGATATTGATGTGTCAGGTCTGTGTAAAGATGTGGGCATTACAGCCTTTAATTTCTCTGTGGTTGACAGCATGAGTCCCATTTCGTCCAGACTGGACATTCACCAGGAGCAGCCTTAAGTTCAAACTGGGCCAGCATGGCTCTATCCCAGCTCTCTTTCCTCTCCTCCGGGTTGTTGACAGCACCCGCCATGGTGCCTGGTCTGTTTGATTAATTACATCAACATCCATATTGAGCAGCAGTATTATTTCAACATAGGAAATGTCCGGTTCAAAGTAAAATTCAGTAAACTGATCCATATTGCATGCTGCATATCAGAATCAGAATCAGAGCTTTATTGCCAAGTAGTGTTTTACACATATGAGGAATTTGCTGTGGTGATAAGGTGCTACACGTAGACAAACATACAGTCAACATAAATAAATGTAGAAATATATAAATATGGAATTGCAGAACAACGTTGCAGATAGATACATGTGCATTATTCTGGGTCTGTGCCGTGCAGAAGTAACTTAACGGAAGAGAATATTGTGTACATATAAATATTAATACTGACAACATAAAAATATACAACAACAAAGATCAACAATCAACAACAAATATGTGCGACGTGCCAGGTCGAATGATGGGGGAGGGTGGGGCTCGGCTCTTCCTGAAGTCCACGACCATCTCCACTGTCTTCAGAGTGTTGAGCTCCAGACTGTTCTGGCTGCACCAGGTCACCAGATGGTTGATCTCCACCTGTAGGTGGTCCCATCCCCACCAGAGATGAACCCAATGAGGGTGGTGTCATCTGCAAACTTCAGGAGCTTGACAGACTGAAGAGCAGTGAGGAAAGAATGCAGCCTTGAGTGGAACCGGTGCTGATGGTCTTGGAATCAGAGACATGTTTTCCCATCTTAGCCCTATTTGGGTGGCTGTAGCTCAGGAGGTAGAGCAGGTTGGCTGTTAATCGGAGGGTCGGCGGTTAAATCCCTGGCTCCTCCAGGCTGCATGTCGAAGTGTCCTTGGGCAAGATACTGAACCCCGAATTGCCCCTGGCGGCTGTTCTGCCAGTGTATGAATGTGAGTGAATGTTAGTTTGTGTGAGTGAATGGTGAATGTAGATGAAGTATAAAAGCGCTTTGAGTGGTCGAAAAAGCCTAGAAAGGTGCTATACAAGTACGGAGCATTTACATTTACATCTTGACGTGCTGCTTCCTGTCTGTCAGGAAGTTTGTGATCCACCTGCAGGTAGAGGAGAGCTTGTCCTGCAGCAGGGCTGGGATGATGGTGTTAAAAGCAGAGCTGAAATCCACAAACAGGATCCTGGCGTAGGTTCCTGTGGAGTCCAGGTGCTGGAGGATGAAGTGAAGGGCCATGTTTACTGCATTATCCACAGACCTTTAGGCTCTGTAGGCAAACTGCAGGGGGTCCAGGAGTGGGTCTGTGATGGATTTTAGGTGGGACAACACGAGACGCTCAAAAGACTTCATAACCACAGAGGTCAGGGAGACAGGTCTGTAGTCGTTTAGTCCAGTGGCCCTTGGTTTCTTCGGAACAGGGATGATGGTGGAGGCTTTGAAGAAATGTGTGCTGAGCCCCCAGTGTTTCAAGAGCCTAACAACACAAGGCACCTTCAGTAAACCTTGTTCTCCTTTTGTAGGTCTGACTGTGCTGACTGCTGCAGGTGAGCTGATGGAAGTCTGTCTGTCTGTCTGTCTGTTGACCTCTGATCTTTAGTGACCTCTGACCTTTAGTGACCTCTGTCCACCTGTTGCAGGTGCGACTGTGTTGCTGTGTGGACTGCTTGTTTCTGCAGGTGAGCTGATGAAAGTTTATTCTCAATACGTGTTGTCGGGGCTGAACTCAGCTCAGAGTAGGTAAATATGTGGGGAAAAAAGAGAGGGGTGGGGTAATAATAGAGTTAATATTTGGATTTATTTGACACAATAGTAGGCCTATTTCAAACCGTTTTATCCTTCTGCCATGTGAGTCGCCGTTTCTCATTTCTCCTCTTTATGTGCGTACGCATGGTTCAGAGTTTACTTACAGGACGCACATTCTCCCGTCAAGTTTGTTTTTATAGATCACAACCTTTGCTTGGGAAGTGGCGCACGCACGTTTCCAGTCCTGTTTTGTACGTACGCACCGTTTATAAAGGAGACCCCAGGTCTTGTTCAGTGCAGTGGTACCTTGCTTATACAAACCTAAGAGCAGGTGTCATAAAGGTTTCTTGAACGTCTTCATCATAATGAAATTAACTCTATACAAGCAAAACACTATCTATTAAAATAACTGCAAAAAATATTTTTTGCGCCCCAACACAGCACTCGTATAAAAGGACTCTCCGTCTCAAAGTCCCGGGCTGAATTTCAGTCCCAGCACATCCCTGGTGAACACAGGTGGAGAGTCCAGGAGGAGAAAGAAAGAAATAGGAGGATTTCATCAACAGCTTGTGTTGACTATAGAAATACAAACATGAACCATAATGATATCAAGATAAGATCAACTGAGACAAACAATAAACATTAAATAACTTACTGAAAGTCAGATTAGGATCATGAGACCACAATGAATGACATTTGGTTCTATATATAATATAATAATATAATATTCTGTTATTCTGAAATATTCTGGAAGTGGAGGTTGACACAATTTGGATTCCCCCGTTAGAAAAGAGATTAAACCAAGTGCATGCCACTTGTTTAAACATTTATTTAGGCGACACAGTCACAGACACTTAGCGAAGCTGCTGATGAGTTAAAAGAAATTATTTGAGTGTGATGTGACATGAGCGGTACGCTGAAAGATTTACTTAATAAATACTGTTTATTTTTCCATACTATGCATTTATAAGTAAGGCATCACATTGACACACTGACACACAGCGTTTGGCTCAAATACCATAAGGCAATGAACATCTGATAAAAGTATGCTCTCCTATTTGTTCGACTGAGGCATCGAAAACAGCTGTTCACCTTGTTTATGAGAATAAATTGCATTGCATTCTTTTGCAAAAAGGATATCTCCGTTTGTGGTTATTATCCTAAATCAAGGTATTTTTTGGGGGGTGGGCTGCAAATGATCTTCTACAATGTTTTTGTTTTTATTGCGCACTTAAGGGAAAATAAACCAAACGGGTGTTTTTTTATTTAGAAAGGATTTCATTTATTTGGCAAATAAACTATTGTAATTAAATGCTATTAACTTTGTCCTATAATCAGGCCCGCATTAACCTGCCATATACAGGTGCTGGTCATATAATTAGAATATCATCAAAAAGTTGATTTATTTCAGTAATTCCATTCAAAAAGTGAAACTTGGATATTATATTTATTCATTCCACACAGACTGATATATTTCAATATGTTTAATTGTGATGATTAAAACTGACAACTAATGAAAATCCCAAATTCAGTGTCTCAGAAAATTAGAATATTACTTAAGACCAATACAAAAAAAGGATTTTTAGAAATGTTGGCCAACTGAAAAGTATGAACATGTAAAGTATGAGCATGTACAGCACTCAATACTTAGTTGGGGCTCCTTTTGCCTGAATTACAGCAGCAATGCGGCGTGGCATGGAGTCCATCAGTCTGTGGCACTGCTCAGGTGTTATGAGAGCCCAGGTTGCTCTGATAGTGGCCTTCAGCTCTTCTGCATTGTTGGGTCTGGCGTATAGCATCTTCCTCTTCACAGTACCCCATAGATTTTCTATAGGGTTAAGGTCAGGCCAGTTTGCTGGCCAATTAAGAACAGGGATACCATGGTCCTTAAACCAGGTCCTGGTAGCTTTGGCACTGTGTGCAGGTGCCAAGTCCTGTTGGAAAATGAAATCTGCATCTCCATAAAGTTGGTCAGCAGCAGGAAGCATGAAGTGCTCTAAAACTTCCTGGTAGACGGCTGCGTTGAC
>NC_060151.1:32096550-32098084 GCF_021292245.1 Micropterus dolomieu
CACCAGGGTGGAGAAGCCGTCATTGAACAGGGGAGGGGGTCTACGCCACCACTTATCCCCCACTTACAATGCTGTCCTTTCATCACTTCCCAGGAAACTCAACAAACGTAACCTGTTGGCCTCAGGTGAAGATGCCAACGATGGTCGCTCAGTCTCGGCCACAGGTGAAGATACCAACGATGGTCGTTCAGTCTCGGCCACAGGTGAAGATACCAACGATGGTCGTTCAGTCTCGGCCACAGGTGAAGATACCAACGATGGTCGTTCAGTCTCGGCCTCAGGTGAAGATACCAACGATGGTCGTTCAGTCTCGGCCACAGGTAGTCTTAACGACTGTCGTCACAGCAACAAGGAACACTAACGAACCAGCGGTATCGATGACCCGGGCCAACGACCCCACTGAGGTTAAATAGCTGAGTTTCCCTGCCAGTCAGTCAGAACTGAAGAAGTCCTTTGGATGAGGGACGAAACATCTTCCAGTATCTTCAACCAAGTCCAGTTGCCCTTGATTTTAACCTTCGTTGGAGAACTTTGACCTGGATGACTGAGAATCTTCATAGACATGTGTGTGTGTGTGTACATGTGTGTGCGTATAAGCCTGTTAAAGAATGTAGTTGTTAGTGAGAGTGGGACGCCACGACTGTAACAGGCAGGCAAGAACCCCAGGAGCCAATAGGGGTGGGAGAAGAAAAAAAAAAAAAAAAAAAAGACTCCCAGATGCACCTTGATGCAAACGTGGAAGACCCCGACCTAAAAGTACAAAAAAATAAATAGTACAAATGACGGAATGTAAGAGGTATAACCCGTGGAAGAGCAGCGCCCGGACCGACCACGGCACGCACACAACATAGACCAGCGCTCCTCCCCACCCAGCACCGCAGTGCCGCGCAGCGAACAACCAAAACGCCCAAATGCCACACAATCATCAACACCAATGCACAAGTGACGAGTGTCGACTCATTTCCATTTCCGGCGCTTGTGTGTTGGTACCGTGTTGTGCTGCTCTCGCTAAATAACAGTTACATTTGTTAGATTTGTCATTACAGCGGCCAACTGTCCGCTAAACACTTCTTCTTACAGTAATTTTGCCTAAGCACTCACAGTTCTTTCCATCTTTTAGTGACTGCTGTTCAATCTCATAGTTGTTCTAAAGTTTTGGTAGCTGACGCTACAGTACTTTAGCTTAGCCGTTAGCAACTTTAGCTTAGCAGCTAGCGATGGCTTCTCCTTCTGCCTCTCGCTCTCCTACTTTCTCCTGCTCGGTGTGTCAGATGTTCAGTTACTCCTCTGCCTCCTTTAGCGGTAATGGTACGTGTAATAAGTGTAGTTTGTTTATAGACATGGAGGCGAGGCTCAGTGATTTAGAAGTCCGGCTCTGCACCTTGGTAGATCAGTCTTTAGCTACTGTAGCTAGCCAGTCCCCGGTAGTCGGTGCTGAACGGCCTGAGTTAGCCTGTGGTAGCCGTCCCCCGGCATCCCCTGTGCAGCCAGGAAAGGGGGGCTGGGTGACTGTCCGAAGGAGGAATAGTCGTAA
>NC_060151.1:32098104-32100058 GCF_021292245.1 Micropterus dolomieu
TCCTGCTCGGTGTGTCAGATGTTCAGTTACTCCTCTGCCTCCTTTAGCGGTAATGGTACGTGTAATAAGTGTAGTTTGTTTATAGACATGGAGGCGAGGCTCAGTGATTTAGAAGTCCGGCTCCGCACCTTGGTAGATCAGTCTTTAGCTACTGTAGCTAGCCAGTCCCCGGTAGTCTGTGCGGAACGGCCTGAGTTAGCCTCTGGTAGCCGTCCCCCGGCATCCCCTGTGGAGCCAGGAAGGGGGGGCTGGGTGACTGTCCGAAGGAGGAATAGTCATAAGCATTCAAAGTCCACGGGGCACCATCAACCTGTTCACGCTTCTAACAGATTTTCCCCACTCAGCGACACACCCGCTGAGAAACCAACTCTGATCATTGGCAGCTCCATTTTGAGAAACGTGAATTTAGCGAAGCCAGCGGCCATAGTTAAGTGCATCCCTGGGGCCAGAGCGGGCGACATTGAGTCTTATTTGAAACTGCTGGCTAAGGATAAACGTAAATACAGTAAGATTGTTATTCACGTCGGCGGTAATGACTCCCGGTTAAGCCAATCGGAGGTCACTAAGATTAATGTTGGGTCGGTGTGTACATATGCAAAAACAATGTCGGACACCGTAGTTTTCTCTGGACCCCAGTGATGACCAGTGATGACATGTATAGCCGCATGTCGTCATTCCGCCGCTGGTTGTCGAGGTGGTGTCCAGCAAACGATGTGGGCTTTGTTGATCATTGGCAGACTTTCTGGGGAAGACCTGGTCTGATCCGGAGAGACGGCATCCATCCCACTTGGGAAGGAGCAGCTCTCATTTCTAGCAATCAGGCCAAGTTTATTAGTGGACCAAATCCATGACAACCCAGAGTTGAGACCAGGAGGCAGAGTCGCAGTCTAACACACTTCTCTGCCCTTCTTTTTCAGCAGTTACCCACCCAAAACCCTGCGCAGAGTCGCAGACTAACACACTTCTCTGCTCCTCCATTTCAGGAGTTACTTAGTGAAAATCCTATAGTGACTGTATCTGTCCCCCGACCATCGAAATTATTTAAAAAGGTAAACAGAAGAGGAGCTGTGCATAAAAACCTCATAAAAATTAAAACCACAAGAGCAATAGTGCAAACAAATAGGAGAGTTAAATGTGGACTCTTAAACATCAGATCTCTCTCTTCTAAAGGTGTACTAGTAAATGAACTAATATCAGATTATGATATTGATTTATTTTGTCTTACTGAAACCTGGCTGGGTGATGGAGAATATGTTAGCCTAAATGAATCCACCCCTCCCAGTCATATTAATACTCACATTCCTCGAGGCACAGGTCGAGGAGGTGGAGTTGCAGCTATCTTCGACTCTAGCCTATTAATCAGCTCTAAACCTAAACCAAACTATAACTCATTTGAAAGTCTTGTTCTTAGTCTTTCGCACCCAAGTTGGAAATTACTGCAACCAATTCTCTTCATTATAGTGTACCGAGCACCTGGTCCGTACTCTGAATTCTTATCTGAATTTGCAGAGTTTTTGTCAACTTTAGTCCTTAAAACGGACAAAGTTATTATTGTAGGGGATTTTAATATTCATGTGGATGTTGAGAATGACAGCTTTAGTACTGCGTTTATCTCTCTGTTAGATTCCATTGGCTTCTCTCAGAGTGTTCATGAACCGACTCACTGTTTTAACCACACCCTCGACCTTATTTTGGTGTATGGTATTGAAATTGAACATTTAGTGGTGTTCCCACAGAATCCCTCTTTGTCCGACCACTTTTGAGTTTGTATTGCTGAACTACTCGCCATTGGGCAAAAATTTCTATACAAGATGTCTGTCTGATAGTGCTGTAGCTAAATTTAAGGATGCGATTCCATCAGCTCTAAATTCATTATCAGATCACAAAGTAACGGAGGACTCCTATGCTAGTTTCAGTCCCTCCCAAATCGATCATCTTGTTGATAGTGCTGCAG
>NC_060151.1:32100158-32122651 GCF_021292245.1 Micropterus dolomieu
CCCAAAACCACAAGGGGGGAACTGATGAATCAACTGAAGGCAGCTGGGACCACAGTTACAAAAGAAACGGTTGGTAACACACTACGCCGTCATGGATTGAAATCCTGCAGCGCACGCAAGGTCCCCCTGCTCAGGAAGAAACATGTACAGGCCCGCATGAAGTTCGCCATTCACCACCTGGACGACTCAGAAGAGGCCTGGAAGAAGGTGATGTGGTCAGATGAGACCAAAATAGAACTTTTTGGCCTCAACTCAACTCGTCGTGTTTGGAGGGCAAAGAACACCGAGTACAACCCAAAGAACACCATCCCCACCGTCAAGCATGGTGGTGGCAACATCATGCTTTGGGGGTGCTTTTCAGCCAAGGGGACGGGACAACTCCATCGTATTGAGGGGAGGATGGACGGGGCCATGTATCGTGGAATTCTGGACCAACATCTCCTTCCCTCAGTGAGAGAGCTGAAGATGGGTCGAGGATGGGTGTTTCAGCACGACAACGACCCTAAGCACACCGCCAAAGCAACAAAAGAGTGGCTGAAGAAGAAGCACATCAAGGTTCTGGAGTGGCCTAGCCAGTCTCCAGACCTGAATCCAATTGAAAATCTTTGGAGGGAGCTTAAAATTCGAGTTGCCAGGCGACAACCTCGGAACCTGAATGACAGATTATGATATTGATTTATTTGGTCTTACTGAAACCTGGCTGGGTGATGGAGAATATGTTAGCCTAAATGAATCCACCCCTCCCAGTCATATTAATACTCACATTCCTCGAGGCACAGGCCGAGGAGGTGGAGTTGCAGCTATCTTCCACTCTAGCCTACTAATCAGCTCTAAACCTAAACTAAACTATAACTCATTTGAAAGTGTTGTTCTTAGTCTTTCGCACCCAAGTTGGAAATCACTGCAACCAATTCTTTTTGTTATAGTGTACCGAGCACCTGGCCCGTACTCTGAATTCTTATCTGAATTTGCAGAGTTTTTGTCAACTTTAGTCCTTAAAACGGACAAAGTTATTATTGTAGGGGATTTTAATATTCATGTGGACGTTGAGAATGACAGCTTCAGTACTGCGTTTATCTCTCTGTTAGATTCCATTGGCTTCTCTCAGAGTGTTCATGAACCGACTCACTGTTTTAACCACACCCTCGACCTTGTTTTGGTGTATGGTATTGAAATTGAACATTTAGTGGTGTTCCCACAGAATCCCTCTTTGTCCGACCACTGTGTGATAACTTTTGAGTTTGTATTGCTGAACTACTCGCCATTGGGCAAATTAAAGCAAGTATCGCGGAAACGTGAGAGGAATTGGCGTTCCACCAAACTGGAAAATTCTCGTTTAATTTGGCAAGATAGTCTTAAAACTTATAGGAAGGCCCTCCGTAATGCCAGAGCAGCGTACTACTCGTCATTAATAGAGGAAAATAGGAACAACCCCAAGTTTCTTTTCAGCACTGTAGCCAGGCTGACAGAGAGTCACAGCTCTATTGAGCCAAGTATTCCCATAGCTCTCAGTAGTTACGACTTCATGAGCTTCTTTAAAGATAAAATTCTAGCTATTAGAGACAAAATTCACCAAGACCTGCCCTCAACTGGCACCGACTTATCTCTTAACTCAGGAACCTTAGAAACAGCTGTAGAACCAGATACATGTTTAGACTGTTTTGCTTCCCTCAATCTTTACCAACTAACTTCAATAATTTCTTCATCTAAACCATCAACCTGCCTCTTAGACCCCATCCATATAGACCTATATCTAACCTTCCATTTCTCTCTAAGGTTCTGGAGAAAGCAGTTGCTAAACAGCTGTGTGACTTTCTACAGAGCAATAGTTTATTTGAGGATTTTCAGTCAGGATTTAGAGCTCATCATAGCACAGAGACAGCACTGGTGAAAACGACCTCCTTATTGCATCAGATAAAGGACTTGTCTCTGTACTGGTTTTATTAGATCTTAGTGCTGCATTTGATACCATTGACCATCAGATCCTATTGCAGAGACTGGAACATTTCATTGGTGTGTTCATGAGTGCCAAACATTATGGAGGGACGGACCGCTGTGCGTTCACAGATGTCCATAGATGAACCATAGTGCGTTCAGGGTCTCCACAACATGCTCGGGCCTTTTGATGCCAACCCCCCTTGGGCTAAATACCCATTTATGGAAAATGTGGCAGCAGAGAGGCAATGCTCCTCAACTAACCGCGCGTCCCCTGACACATTTCCATGCAGAATGGCGACAACGCTGCACGCTGTCAAGCTGGATGGCCGCATATCACCAGTTTTCCAGGGAATCAGAGAAGCCACACTGTCCTCACAGGAGGAAGTCGACGTCCTGGCCGTTGAGATCCAACAACTCCTGCTCAAGCAGGCTGTCGCTGTTGTCTCTGCGCACAACATGCACAAGGGTCTCTACTCCACATACTTTTTGGTCCCCAAAAACACGGGAGGTTTCAGATCCGTGGAATGGTAAGTCAATGGGTTTTCAGTGCTGGTGCATTGAGAGGGAGACGGATCCACCCACCTGTTTGGTGGGATCCATTCTTTCCTTCCTGCAAGGTCTGATGGAGAAGGGACGTATTCGACTGTCAAGGTGTACGCTGCAGCCATCTCTTCCTGTCACGAGGGGTTTAATGAAAGATCAGTCTTCGCCCATCCCCTTGTAAAGGGTTTTAAAGCGACTGATGTCATGTGTCTCAACACCACTCAGTGGGATCTACCACTTGTGTTGAAAGCTATAAGGTGTGCCTGTTATGAGTCCCTTTGGCAGTCCTCTCTGAAAATGCTATCTCTCAAGACAGCCTTGCTTCTAACTCTCACCTCTGCTAAGAGGATGAGTGAGCTGTGTGGCCTCTTGGTTCACCCCAGGTGTAGGCTGCTTCGTGGTGACCATGGTGCGGCTGTGTTACGACCGAACCCCTCCTTTGTTCCCCAGAACATTAGGAGCTCATTCAGGTCCAGGATAATACATCTGGCTGGTTTGCTTTGTGAGTGTATCTCCCAAGTCTATGTGCAGGCGGGAACAGAATCACCCTCAGAGATTCGTGCACACTCCATCCAGTGTAGTGGCAGTATCCGCGGCCTCTATCAGGGGGGTGAGTGTCAAAGAGATCTGCACAACAGCGTCATGGTCGTCACCATGCCATGTGTGTTTCTATCTCTTGGATGCGTCAAGCACCTTCTCAGTTTCTGTGCTCACAGGTGCAACCCAGAATCTGTGAGGAGGGACTGTGGTGTATACCAGTAGTAAAGGGGGAACATACACAGTCTTTGTCTGTCGTTCCAAGGGGAAGTCAAGACAACTCAGGCGTTGATGGGCAGGCATGACACCCACTGGACCGTCACTAAGGCAATGTGGTGGTTTGGGTGTGGCCGGCTTGTAGCCAACCGTCTTGGTGTGGTAGACTTTGGCCTGTTGCGGACAGTCATCGGGCTCCACCCACTGTACCCATAGAGTCCAGCAGAGGACGGACCTGTGGTAGATTGAACGAAGGTTACGATATGGTAACCTTAGTTCTTTAAGCACAGGCGAAGTCCTCTACCGATTGCTAGGACACTGCTATTTATATGGTACACACGTATCGGTAGCAACATCCTGTTGGCTGGCTACGTACAGTGGGCCAGTGCGTACGTGTGATTGGAGGAGATACCTATAGAGTCTGAAGAGGGCTCCGCCTGTGCTTATAGAACTAGTGTTACCATATCGTAACCTTTGTTTGTTTATTTTAACTCTGCGTTTAGCACCATCATCCCCAGCAGGACGGTGTCCAAACTGCGTGCTGAGTACTCTACATTTTATACACCAATGACTATACAGTAACCCACAGCACAAACACCTTTATTAAATTTACGACAAAACTGTGGTGGGTCAAATGCAAAACAACGGTGAGTCTGCCTACAGGGAATAAGTCCAGAAACTGACTGCATGGTGCCACATTAACAACTTGATACTCAACCTCTCCAAAGCAAAAGAACTGATAACTGACTTCAGGAAGAAAAGGAGAGGAATATGCTTCTCTACATATCAAAGGAGACATACTCAATATCATGGTATCATGCTATGATCACCAACTAGAATTTGTGTAATGTTTTTGTGAGTAGTTGCACTTAAACTACTTAACTACGTTCAATGACAATAAAGCAATCTGATTCTCTGCCCCCACTGCTACACTGTTAGCAGCTACTGTGATACCCACTGGTTTTCCTCATTCTTTGTGTAGCATCATGGGGTTAGAGACCATTGATGTGTTAATTGACCCTTCGCTAAGCCACGCCCCGAATACACAGCTGGCCAGTCACAGTGCAGAATAGGACTCACTGTGACTCAGGTCCGACACTTTCATGGCTGCGCTCCATTGACTCTAAAGTAAAAAGAGTCTTTTCTAGTTTTCTAGCTTTCTTCTGCTGTATTTTTCCTTCTGGTTCTGGTCAAACGCAGTTCCTGGGGCATCTTGTAATAGTTACAGTCGTTACCCAGAGAGGTTGAAAGGAGAAGTACGATTTATTCTCTTTCCAAAACCTAAAATAAATCCAGAAACATGTCGGCTGTGGATTGTTCCACAGCCGACATGATGTGTGATGTAAAGTTAGCTTCCTATTGAATGTAACGTTATAAAGCCCTACTGTTCTGTTTTGCAATGATTGTAATAATGAACAGAGGCCTACCCAGCTTAACAGGGACACTGTTGATCCTTAACATCGTTGTCTATTGTCTCAATTGTCTGGGATGCGGTGGTCCACTTGTACGGTGTGATAGGTAGCCTTTAGCTTCTAGCTTTCATTTTTTTTCCCATGTACGTTTGAGTCAGTTTTAGTCAGTATGAGTCAGTTTGACAGCCTGAATACAACCTTCAAATATATAATGCAACTGCAAAACTGTCTGCTTCTTTCTGAGATCGCTTTTTCCAACACATTTGTCAATATTTCTTATGGGAGTGCAGCAATAGACAGCGGCAGCGCCGACAGTTTGTCGGACTTACCAACAGTAACTAAGGGGGCGGGGCTTAGCAAAGGGTCAATTGACAGGAGTAGGCGGGGTCAGTGGATGGCAGGTATTGGTTAAACAGGAAGCAGGAAGGTATAAATGGTGGCATGGCCACTTCCTCTTCGTGCTGCTGACACCAAGCACCCACATCGCTGTGCATGCAATGTGCACGGATGCTTTAATGGTAAGAGTAAATGCGCTCACGTGGGGTCACTGATAATAGTGTTACAATCCGTTAATTTGGGTTGCCTGTGATCCCAGGCTCACTGTTAGTACGGACCTTTCCCTCCCCATGTGGACGAGCAGTTGCTTGCCAGGGTAGGCTTCCTGCAGGGTTGGACCTTCCTTTCGGAGCATCAGGGGTGTCCATTCGTTGTTAATCATGGGTAGGTGTTCATGTAGACTGGGTGAACGGCTAATCATTTTCATTTAGCCACATGTGAGTGCTAACATGGTGCGTGGTAACTGTGTGTTTGTAGGGCATGCAGCCTTCCTCTTGCCTGCACAGTGGGGGAAAAGCTGCCTTGCCTCTTTCTAAACATGCTAGAAAACCTCCTTTTTATGTACATGATAAAAGTTCTGTTTGGCTCTTTTAATGTAAGCTTGAATGAAGGTGTGATTGGGAGTGAGCTAACTGTCTCTGTTAGCTCAGTTTTAGCAGACTGTTGTAAATATTAATATTTTGTTTATTTTTGTTTTCATTCTCCTTGAGGGAAATTTTATTTCTGTTGTAATTAAATGTTTATTTGCTTTGGATTTAAATTACCAGTTTGGTTTCTGTTGAACTAACGGATTTTGTTTTTGTTTGACTTTACAGTCGCAGTTCTGTCTGTATGTTTTTAACAGTATGCGTGTTGTGAAAAGCCTTTTAAAAAAGATGTTAAAATAAAGGAACTGTGTTCTTGTGTGAATGGAACAACGTCTCTGAGTCTCCTCCAAGTAAGACGAACCTGTGTGCCTTCATTTATCATTGGTGGCTGAATTATATTTCTTGGGCTGAAATTCCCCCCGGTGGTGTTGTTGGTTTAATAATACAATACAATTCGCAGTAGGGTTAAAGCCAGGCTCCTTAGCGAGAGCCGCAGACGATCCGCCTCGCCACATTTGGCTGATGTGAAAAGGGTTTTAAAATATCTTTCCTTGAAACATGGTGACCCCTGGAAAACCTGGGTTGAAGGAAAAAAGCTAGAGACTCACCGCATTTCTTTGAAACTTTTTTCCTCCTCTTTTGAAGCCTGCATGATTTCTCTCTCTGGTCTGTGATCAGATCAAAGACCGAAAGCAAAAGTTGACTGTTCTTCCTCCGACCTGAAGGTGAAAACAAAACATTTCTTATTAACAAGATTAGTGTTGCTATTAAAATGCACTCTTCACTGTAACTCTGAACCTGGTTTCATTGTTGTTGTTTTTGCGGTTGCAGGTTTAGTGGACTGGATTATAGTGGAACAGGTTTTGTTGCCCATGATGCAGCTGACCAGAATAAGAAACCCATGCATTAAGGAGCTTTTGTTGTTGAAATCTGAACCTGTCAGGCCTCCACTAAAGCCTAACAGCTGGGTAACAGGGAATACCGGCCAGATGTTTCAGATCTCTAAGTTTAAAGTAAAGAAGCGTTCAGAGAGTCAGTGAAAGACAGAAGAAGACAGGATCTCAGGACATGATGAGTGTCTGATCTTACCTGCTTTGGAGCTTCACAGGTGAATTTCTGAGAGCAAATACTAACATCTGATGATCG
This sequence comes from Micropterus dolomieu, assembly GCF_021292245.1. Lineage (NCBI taxonomy): Eukaryota > Metazoa > Chordata > Actinopteri > Centrarchiformes > Centrarchidae > Micropterus > Micropterus dolomieu. The sequence goes on from NC_060151.1 coordinate 32,106,874, forward strand.
CACCTGTGTTTTTTATATGCGAGGAGGCGGCGTGCTGATGATCACACCTGTGTTTTTTATATGTGAGGAGGCGGCGTGCTGATGATCACACCTGTGTTTCTATTGGCTGATTAACAGTCAGATCTTAAAAGAGAAAGCGCCTACAACACAGTTCAACATGTGGTGATCCCTAGAAGGGAAACTCCGTGTTTAATGTTTGTGTTTGAGAACAGATGGTTTACAGTAAATAGTGTCCCAGGCAAGAAGTTTAATAGAAAGTAAAACTATATTTTTTTCCAAAAAGAAGCTCAAAGTTTACAGCCTGCAGCAGCTCTGACATTAGAAAATGTTTGTACAGTGTGTGGAACTCCTTCCTCCTGTTACATTAATTAAAACATTCCTATGAATATTATATTCCATTCCTGCCATATTCAGCCAATAGACCCCCACTAAACCACACTGCTCCTTTAAGCTGAATTATACTCAGTTTGCTAATGTTAGACCCCAGCCTCTGACCTTCGACTGACTCGTGGTAAAGGAATATATGTACAGCTGAATAATCAGAATCAGGTTTAATGTCAAAATGTAGAGACTTTGATGTAGAGCTGATGCTGTCTGAAGGCAAAGATTGATCTGATTTTTCTTCTGTTCACTCACTTTGCATTTTGTTAATTGATATATAAAAGCTATTAACATGTATATTTTTCTTAATTAACAGCATGTTTTCCACACCTGTCCAAAAGCTTTTGCACAGTACCCAATTTCAGTTAAAGAAAGCTTTATTGGCATCTCGCCGGCTGTCTCTCAGGTTGTGGCAGGCTGGCACATGGTTTGCTGAACAGCCAAATCTTTGTCAGTATATATCAGTATATCTTTGTCAATGTCAGTATATTTGGTGCATTGTGTTAAGAAGTGCAGCTCCGTCTCTACAGCCCCCAGACTGCAGTGCTGTTGTATAGTCATGTTTTAGGGCAGAATAGCATTGTAGTTTGTGTTGTGTTTCAGTGACTAATTTTGTTTGGTCTGATGGTTATTGTCCTGAGCCTCTGTGATGTGAGCTGGTGTTGAATCAGGAGTCTCAGGACGACTTGGTTCAGTGGGCTCCTTCCTAGATTCAGCTCTTGGCTTTTCAGAGCTGGATAGTGGAGTGAGTGGGAGTCGCTCATTTTTACATGTTGCCTGACTTTGAGCGCTCTTCTTTTGCATCTTAATAATTAGAGGCTATTGGCCTAATTCTGCCCTGCAGGCGTTATTGGATGTTTTCCTCTGGACCCGGAGGACACTCCTGCAGAACTCTGCATGCAGGACTTCGGTTGGCCACATATTTAAGGCTAAAGTTTTTTTTGTTAAATGTTGCTGTTGCTAATTGTGAAATTGTTGGTGGAATGCCTGGAATGTTTTTGAAAGATTAAAACTCTCTTGTTGGTGCCAGTAAATCCAAATCATCTGCGTAGAGTAAACACTTTATTTCAGTGTCCAGCTGTACGACTCCTGGAGCTGTAGAGGTCTGTAATGTTGTTGCCAATTCATTAATGTAAATGCTGAATAGCGTAGACTCAAACTGCTGCCCTGTCGCACCCCTCTCTCATTTGGTGGAAAAAGTCGGTCGTGTTATCTCCAAATTTGACTGCACGCTTACTGCTGGAGTACATAGATTAACATCACTCTGAATGAGTTTATATAAAAGTCCATTTGAGTCAAATGCCTTTTGGAAATCAACAAAACAAGCAAATATTCTACCTTTATTTTGGATTACATGTCTATGGATTAGGGTGTGCAGGGTGAAAATGTGGTCTGATATTTGATTATTTGGGAGAAATCCAATTTGGCTTTTACTTAAGGCGCTGCGTTCTTTCAGGTGGTCAGTTATTCTTGTGTTCAGTAAGCTGCAGAACACTTTCCCAAGGTTACTGCTGACACAGATGCCCCTGTGTTGTTTCGGTCAAATTTATCTTATATGGGGGTGGGAAGTCCTTCGATCCAGGAGCCAGGGAAGTGGCCTACATTTAGTACGAGATAAACAGCTTTATGGCCAATTTGAGGTCCAGACTTGGTGTCTTTCAGTTGGTTTTGTATATGTTTATTTTACTTTGCTCTTACTTCTTGAGGGGTTCAGTGTACTTGATGTGAATATCTTGGTTGTCTAGTTGCCAATGATTTTGGTTTGACTAGAGACGTTTTCTCTAGTTTATCTTTAGAATCAGTCCAATGATCTGTTTATACTTTGTTGTTTTTAGTGGTAGACAAATTTGATATTTGAGAGCTACATACATATATTGTTTAGGTGGTGTCAGCCAGGTTCATGCTTTCTTTATCGTCTGGGTAATTGGTGGATAGAAATGGGTTTAGGTTTCAAAGTGTGTAATGGAGCTTTGATAGTTTTCATAGCTGTCTTTACCCCATCCATAGGTGCGCTTGATTTTGTACATTTTCCCAGGCTTTGTGCAAATATTGTCTCTGTTCTGCATTGACAGACTTTGGATTTTATCGTGTACAGAGAGAGTTTCAGGGGCTTGACTGTGAAGGAAGGTTTAGTTTAGTCTCTCTCTCTCTCTAGAGATCTCTACATATAAATATATTGGGAAAATAAACAAATGTATAAATGTCATTTCTGGGAGACTGACCTGTGGGAAACAGCAGTCTGTGGTGTTAAAGTCAGACACTTTGTCAAATCTCCCTGAGCTCTGGCAGGTGTTCTGACTCTATAACAGCATCACACTGTTTCCTCCTTGGCTGGAAAGTCTCACGTGTCATCTGGCTGTGATGAAGTCACTGATATTAAAAGCAAAACATCTTGTACAACCAGTTGTAATCTGTTATAAAATTCCTGTAGCGCACCTGGCTTATTGTTCCTTAGCAGGTGTGTCAGACTGCTGCTGCTTCAGGGTTTAACACTTACAGCTCACCTGGACACTTTATTAGCCTGTACAATCCAACCCAGCAGCTCTGACACACATCTACATTCAGCCAGATTATAATGTGTCAGGAACACTGTCAGACAGCTTCGAGGTGAAGCCTTGTTTTAGCCTTTTCCCAAGGCAACAGTGGCTGAGGCTCATGGGTATTGTAGTTTTCTGACAGCCCATGTATGTAACTCTGAGGCTGTCCATATTAACATGAAATCATTTCATTAATCTGAAACTTGCAACAGAAGCAACATTTAAATTCCAGGTTTCTTTTTCAGATCTGATGATGCAGAGTTACAGCATCTGACAAAGTGAGTCCACCTCTCACATTTCTGTCTTTTCATGTGACGACACTGAAAAAAAGACACTTTGCTACAATGTAAAGTAGTGAGCGTGCAGCTTGTAAAACAGTGTAAAGTAGTGAGCGTGCAGCTTGTATAACACTGTAAAGTAAATGCTCCGTACTTACACATTCATACACTGAGCCTAAGTGCTCAAACGGAAACTAACATTCACACACATTCATACACTGGCGGAACAGCCACTTGTATAACAGTGTAAAGTAGTGAGCGTGCAGCTCGTAAAGTAGTGAGCGTGCAGCTCGTAAAGTAGTGAGCGTGCAGCTCGTAAAGTAGTGAGCGTGCAGCTCGTAAAGTAGTGAGCGTGCAGCTCGTAAAACAGTGTAAAGTAGTGAGCGTGCAGCTTGCATAACAGTGTAAAGTAGTGAGCGTGCAGCTTGTAAAGTAGTGAGAGTGCAGCTCGTAAAGTAGTGAGCGTGCAGCTCGTAAAGTAGTGAGCGTGCAGCTCGTAAAGTAGTGAGCGTGCAGCTCGTAAAGTAGTGAGCGTGCAGCTCGTATAACAGTGTAAAGTAGTGAGCGTGCAGCTCGTATAACAGTGCGAATTAGTGAGCGTGCAGCTTGCATAACAGTGTAAAGTAAATGCTCCGTACTTACACATTCATACACTGAGCCTAAGTGCTCAAACGGAAACTAACATTCACACACATTCATACACTGGCGGAACAGCCACTTGTATAACAGTGTAAAGTAGTGAGCGTGCAGCTTGTAAAGTAGTGAGCGTGCAGCTTGTAAAGTAGTGAGCGTGCAGCTTGTAAAGTAGTGAGCGTGCAGCTTGTAAAGTAGTGAGGGTGCAGCTTGTATAACAGTGTAAAGTAGTGAGCGTGCAGCTTGTAAAGTAGTGAGGGTGCAGCTTGTATAACAGTGTAAAGTAGTGAGCGTGCAGCTTGTATAACACTGTAAATCTGCTGTCCCCTCAAAATAACACATCGCACAGCCATTAATGTTTAAACCGCTGGCAACAAAAGTGAGGACACCCCTCAGTGAAAATGTCCAAATTGCGCCCAAAGTGTCAGTATTTTGTGTGGCCACCATTATTTCCCAGCACTGCCTTGACCCTCTTGGGCCTGGAGTTCACCAGAGCTTCACAGGTTGCCTCTGGAGTCCTCTTCCACTCCTCCATGACGGAGCTGGTGGATGTTAGAGACCTTGCACTCCTGTACCTTCTGATTGAGGACGCCCGACAGATGCTCAGTAGGGTTCAGGTCTGGAGACATGCTGGGCCAGTCCATCACCTTTACCCTCAGCTTCTTTAGCGAGGCAGCGGTCGTCTTGGAGGTAAATACTGGACCGTGTGAGCTTTCAGCTGGGAATAAAACTGTTTGATTCTTACGCTGCAGTGAAAACACAATGTGACCCATGAACTAAATGCAGCTTACAAATCAAAGTTCCTGTCCTCAGGTGGTCCCAGTTCCTGAGCTGGGAAGTCCTATCTCTGCGGTGTGTTCAGGTGCTTTCAGTCTGAATGTGGAACAACACGGACGCTGCTACAAAGAGTGTGTTGGATCGTCGTGTAAGTCTGCTGAAACACTTTGACTTTGTACTAAAAAGTTTCAGTTTAGTCCCAGAGTTGTTACTGCACCAAAAAAACACTGTGAACGCTGTGCGTGGTTTCACCCCGTTAATCCAACGTTTCTAACCATCAGCACGTTGTCCGCCATGTTTCTGCATGTATGAGGTCAGCAGCTCGTGTTCTGAAATGTTCTCAGCCGTTCCCAGTTGTCGGTTTGACTCCAGGGGGCGCTGGCGTGAATCTTCCCAGTAGGGAAATCATTTGATTCTAATTATTCCAACAGCACACAAATGCACCGTGAATAACCACATTTCTGTTCTGTCTTTTAAAACAAGTCACCTGTTCTAGTTGTCATGGTCACTGCGCTGAAACAGCTGCCATTGGCTGTCTCAGCGTGAAGCTCTGAGCCCGATTGGTTAGCCTGACGTGTCACTCAGGAAACTGGGTTGCTGCTGCAAACATGTTGGTGAGATCAGGGGGGGAAACGTTTCCCTGTTTCTCAGCGTAACGTTTAACACAGGTCACTGTGGATTAAAGAACGCTAGAATCCCATAGATAAACGTGTTGCCGTGGTGATAAAGTGAATTAAAATAGTTTGTTAGCATAGAGCAGTCAGCTCTGTAAGTTGTTCATCTTCAGGTCGGGTTAATTGTTACCAACTTGAGAGCCAATCAGAAAGGTAGAGGGGCGGGCTGTAGAGGTGACCTCGTAGAATGACATCACAGGACAGACGTGAGCTGTTAAAATCCCTCTGTGTGTATTTGTACTGCTTCATCAAGATGTAGCCTGATGCTAATGTCAGTGTTGCAGCCATTAGAAAGTAGCAGCAGCTAACGTTCCTGTGTGTTCATGTGTTCATGTGTTCATGTGTTCATGCTGTCAGCTGCTTTAAAGCTCCGACAAACTCTGCGTGAGAAGTGAAGGAGCTCTGCACTGAGGACAGAGTCTCGTCCGCTCGTTAGGCAGAGAGACGGGAAACACTCGAAGACGTCTCAGCTGTTACTCAGACGACCTTTCTGCCGGTTCTCCCTGCAGTACTAATACTCTCTGTACACAGTACTGCAGTACTAATACTCTCTGTACACAGGACCAATACTCTCTGTACACAGTACTGCAGGACTAATACTCTCTGTACACAGGACCAATACTCTCTGTACACAGTACTACAGGACCAATACTCTCTGTACACAGTACTAATACTCTCTGTACACAGGACTACAGTACTAATACTCTCTGTACACAGTACTAATACTCTCTGTACACAGTACTAATACTCTCTGTACACAGGTACAATACTCTCTGTACACAGTACTACAGGAACAATACTCTCTGTACACAGGACTAACACTCTCTGTACACAGGACTACAGGACCAATACTCTCTGTACACAGGACTAATACTCTCTGTACACAGTACTACAGGAACAATACTCTGTACACACAGTACTAATACTCTCTGTACACAGGACTACAGGAACAATACTCTCTGTACACAGGACTACAGGAACAATACTCTCTGTACACAGGACTAATACTCTCTGTACACAGGACTACAGGACCAATACTCTCTGTACACAGTACTAATACTCTCTGTACACAGGACTACAGGAACAATACTCTCTGTACACAGGACTACAGGAACAATACTCTCTGTACACAGGACTAATACTCTCTGTACACAGTACTAATACTCTCTGTACACAGTACTAATACTCTCTGTACACAGGACTAATACTCTCTGTACACAGGACTAATACTCTCTGTACACAGGACTACAGGAACAATACTCTCTGTACACAGGACTACAGGAACAATACTCTCTGTACACAGTACTAATACTCTCTGTACACAGGACTAATACTCTCTGTACACAGGACTACAGGACCAATACTCTCTGTACACAGTACTAATACTCTCTGTACACAGTACTACAGGAACAATACTCTCTGTACACAGTACTAATACTCTCTGTACACAGGACTAATACTCTCTGTACACAGTACTACAGGACCAATACTCTCAGTACACAGTACTAATAATCTCTGTACACAGTACTAATACTCTCTGTACACAGGACTACAGGAACAATACTCTCTGTACACAGTACTAATACTCTCTGTACACAGTACTAATTATCTCTGTACACAGTACTACAGGAACAATACTCTCAGTACACAGTACTAATACTCTCTGTACACAGTACTACAGGACCAATACTCTCTGTACACAGTACTACAGGACCAATACTCTTTGTACACAGTACCACAGGAACAATACTCTCTGTACACAGTACTACAGGACTAATACTCTCTGTACACAGGACTAATACTCTCTGTACACAGGACTACAGGACCAATACTCTCTGTACACAGTACTACAGGACTAATACTCTCTGTACACAGGACTACAGGACCAATACTCTCTGTACACAGGACTACAGGACCAATACTCTCTGTACACAGTACTAATACTCTCTGTACACAGTACTACAGGAACAATACTCTCTGTACAAAGTACTAATACTCTCTGTACACAGTACTAATACTCTCTGTACATAGGACTAATACTCTCTGTACACAGTACTAATACTCTCTGTACACAGTACTACAGGAACAATACTCTTTGTACACAGGTCTAATACTCACTGTACACAGTACTACAGGACCAATACTCACTGTACACAGTACTACAGGACCAATACTCTCTGTACACAGTACTACAGGACCAATACTCTCTGTACACAGTACTACAGGAACAATACTCTCTGTACACAGTACTACAGGACCAATACTCTTTGTACGCAGTACTAATACTCTCTGTACACAGGACTACAGGACCAATACTCTTTGTACGCAGTACTAATACTCTCTGTACACAGGACTACAGGACCAATACTCTTTGTACACAGTACTAATACTCTCTGTACACAGTTTTACTTTCTAAATTAACAGAAACACACAGCAGGCTTTTATTTGAGTTGTTTTAATGACACGTTATAGAGATGACATCACACGTTATACAGATGACATCACGCGTTATACACTGAACAAAATTATAAAGGCAACACTTTTATTTTTGCCCCCATTCATCGTGAGCTGAACTCAAAGATCTAAGACTTTCTAGGCCTGTTTCTCTCAAACGTTGGTCACAGACCTGTCAGAATCTGTCAGTGAGCTCTTCTCCTTCAGAGAGAAGAAATGATCCCAGTTACTGAATCCTGCTGATATCGTTCACACATCCAAACACATTGTCAGAATTTAAACAGCAACCATGAAATCTTTTTAGTCAACAACAATATTAACCAAGTACCAGGTCAGAAAAAGTGTTCAGAAGTTCTGATGTTCCTTCAGCTGTTTCCCGAGTGAACCAGGAAACCAGAACTCTGATTCAGTATGTTGACAGTTTCCTCCTGACTTGAACTTCCCATAAAAACAGACGGCTCTCTGCAGCCTCTGCCTGTCGCTGCTGGGACCCGTTAGACTTTCAGAGAGACGAAAAGTGAGCCAGATGTCATCAACAGCTGGATCTACAACCTTCTGAAGCTGGAGGACACGTCGGGACTCTGTTCCTGCTTCATCATCATCCTGTCCTCATGTTACATTAAGCCTTTGTGTTTCTGCAGCTCTTCAGCTTCATCAGGCCGCAGCCCCAAACGCTTCGGCCTCACACTCAACCTGCTCCGTGTAACACAACTTATATACAAGTATACAATACAGATATATGGAGTACTTTCTCAAATACTTCACCTTTGGTTTCAGTTTCAGATCCTATTCTTCCTGACTTATTTCATTACATGTCTTTTAGAAACATGTTTGTTTCAATATTAAAAATAAAATCAAGAAAAAATAGTGTTTTATCAGGTGAAATTAAATCTTTGCAGTAAATTAATTTACCAGTAAAACCAGTAGGCCTGTAGATCCACCACAGTTACTTTAGGAAATCCATCACTAGCTAGAGAGGCTATTTTCACTTAGAGGAGATTCACTTTAAAATGTTCTTTCTTAATATTCTTAAGGCCAGAGTTGAATCTGCTCTGTCTTCCTAAACCTGAGATATTTTCTACTCTTCCTTCTTTTTTAATCGTTTTGCCGACTCATCTTGATTCTTTTCTTTTGACTCATCTTGATTCTTTTCTTTTGACTCATCTTGATTCTTTTCTTTTGACTCATCTTGATTCTTTTCTTTTGACTCATCTTGATTCTTTTCTTTTGACTCATCTTGATCCTTTTCCTTTGGCTTTGCATCAAAGTTAATGGTGAAATGATCTGAGACTCCCTCATTCCAGACAAAGAGACCAGAGATTTCAACGTTTCTGGTGAGGACCAGATCCAGAGTGTGACCGTCCCGGTGTGTTGGCCACTTCACATGCTGAAGAAGTTTATTTTTCTTCAGAAATTTTGAAAATCTTTTAGTATAGGAACTATTTTTATCGTCAACATGGATGTTGAAATCGCCAGTCACAATGATGCTGCTGTATGTTTTAGAAACCTCATCCAAGAGCTTTTGAAACTCTTCCAGAAAGACACTGAATTTATCGTTTGTCGGTGGGCGATACACATTGATCATCAGGAGCGGCTCGGTCCACTCTTTACGTTTCAGTTCTGTGGCAACATATTCAAAGGTTATGGGTGCTTCGATAATAATAATTTGTTTACCATGCAAATTCTGTAGGAACATATTAGCCACCCCTCCCCCTCTCCCATCCCTTTCAAAAGTATGAGCATTTAGGCCTGCAATGTGTAAAATGTCAGAAAGGACTGTGGCTGCGTTGCTTTGTGTTAACCACGTCTCTGTTATGAGAAAGACGTCCAGTGTCAACCCTAATATGATGTCTAAGATCATCTGTAGTTTGTTCATTGATTTCGCGTTCAACGATCGAACATTAAGTAACGCCAACCTTAAAGTTCCAGGAGGTCCTGGGTTCTTCATAAAGTTCTCTCTACGCTTGATCATTGTTTCATCATCGTTAGGATTCCATTTAATCTTCACTGTCTCATCATCTGTATTAAAAACCTCCTGATCGCTTTCTTCATCTGTTTCACTCTCTTCCTCCTCCACTGTTTCATCGCCTTCATTAACCCTTTCATCCTCATCCTCCTGATCGCTCCCTCCCTGCTGCCCACTTCCTGTCAGCTCATTTTCCTGACTTCCTCCCTCTTGCTCGTCTCTGCTCTGCTCAGTTTGACCACTTCTCTGCTCGTCCTCGTGTCTTTGATCTGTTTCAGTCTTCTGTTTCCTGTTTTCCTCATGTTCTCGCTGACCCGTAGCCATCTGCTCAAACATCTTCCTGTGAAGAAAACAGATGATGCTCGGTCAGTCAGCAGGATTTAAGAAACCACAACATCAGTGGTGACCTACATACACATCTGAAATGTAAACCTAGCATGGTGTTAGCCAGCTGGGTTCGCAGGACATTGCTGAAACTTGGCGGCTGATAAGTGGATAACTAGTTCATCTGCAGGATCAGGATGTTCCTGCTTCTAGCAAAGGTTAAGCAGCAGAATGTGAAGCCATAGATTATCCACGTTGTAGGATAAATATCAGGGCTACTTTGATCTGATAATGTGTCCACTATAAAAACAAACAGCTTTCAGACCTGTAGCAGGAGAGTATCTGAGTTCAAGAATCCCTTTAACACATGCAGAAGACAGAAAACTTACTTGATGTTGTCAAACTGTTCCCTCAGTGTCCGGCTGATCTTCAGAAGTTCGTCAGCTGTATCTCTCAGTGATTGGCTCGCTTCAGTCACATGATTATTCTTGATCAGGTCTGTCCAGTTGTCAATCACCTCAGAAAGTGCAAACCCCAGTCCTACAGCTCCTCCCACAACCTGATGATGAACAGGAACAGATCAATACATCAGCATCAAGGACAAAATGTACATTTATCAAAACTGTCAGTCATAAAAACAATTAATCGGTAAAGAACAAAACTGTGTGTAGTCGTCACACCTGCCAACATTTAGGTTAAAAACAGGAGTTTTTTGCAGTGGTGGCAGGGCGTGTGCGAGGCGACCACTTCACCTCACTGTAACAGGGACACTAGCTGCTGAACACAGACTGTTTCTGCTGCTCCCTGAAAACAGATTTCTATCTGTTCACCTGCTGCTCAGAAGGAGCCTGTTCTGATGTTCTGATCGTGGCTCTGGACTCAAGCTAGATAAAAGGTAATTCCCTGGCAGTGGCAAACAGCTTTGGTTTAATATTTGATTACATTAATGTTTAAGAATATTTTATTGCTACTGTGTAAAGGGAATACTGCGGGGAAAAACACCTTATTGCACTTTTGTGTATATAGCAGTACATTTAAATCAAAAGAGTGCAATACACTACTTAAGAATTCATTATTATATTTGCCTAGCACTAGTATTTAGTTAATTTGTTTAGGTGAAACGCCGCCCTGACATTTTGACATCAGCTAACATGAAGTTAGCTAACCCATCTGTCTGTGCAGAGAACAGCTGCAGACGCACCCCTGGATCAGGGAGGGGGTTGGAGTTGAAATTGTATGTAGTCTGACACTAAGCAGACAAACATCACATTTTGGATCTGCAAGTGAGGATTGATAATAATAAAGTTTGAGTGCGTGCAAATAAGTTTCCCAGGAGAAACAACTGAACGGCAGGTCACCAGGTGACGGCTTTGAAATCTGCACTGCCGGCAGGTTTGAGTTACAGATCATTTAGTGTGATTTACTGTGGAATCATCAAACACTACATGTGTGGAGTTACTGAATCTTACCACGGCTCCTTTAACAGCAGTTCTGAATCCAATTGTAGACATTTGTTTGATGAGATGTTTGGCTCCTTTAGCAAACAAAGATTTACATCTTTTCCCGCTAACTTGAAATGAGAAAAATGTTAAAATACTGGCAATTCCAACTATCGCTGCATATCGTTTCAGGGGGCTCTGGATGACCCCCATGGATCCTGGTCCTGCATCAAAATAAAACTGTGGCACATTGATCTCCCCCTTCAGCCCACAGCGTCGGCCCGTGGCTCTCAGAATCTCTGTCATGGTGTTTCGGTCCAGTTCATCTGGGTCTGCAGAGGGACTCCTGCTCTTCACCTCCGCTTTCAGCTGCTGGAACAGTGTCTGGATTTTATCTGAAACTTTGTTGCTCTGCTCTTCTATCTTCTGCGCCTCTTTCATGGTGCTACTGGATAAGAGGTGCTCAGTGAGTTTAGTCAACATAGATATGGGGACACCCACACCTGAGGACGCTGAACCCAACTGACTTATAAGTTGAGAGGCTGCTATGCCGGGGAACAAAATGGCCCCGATCGCACATGCAGCTCCAACCACCGACAGTGAGCTGCCAACACATTCACTGACGTTGCATTTCTTCCTGAGAGACTCCAGCTCCTGGGCCAGTTTCATCAGCTGCTCTGCACAGAGCTCCCTCTGCTGGATCCAGGAGAACATCAGCTCCAGCAGCAGGTCAGTGGTGGCCATGATGGAGGTCTCTGTGTCCTCTGGATCGTCTAACATCAGGTCCTGCAGCAGGTCAGCAGAGGCCATGATGGAGGTCTCTGTGTCCTCTGGATCCTCTAACATCAGGTCCTGCAGCAGGTCAGCAGAGGCCATGATGGAGGTCTCTGTGTCCTCTGGATCGTCTAACATCAGGTCCTGCAGCAGGTCAGTGGTGGCCATGATGGAGGTCTCTGTGTCCTCTGGATCGTCTAACATCAGGTCCTGCAGCAGGTCAGTGGTGGCCATGATGGAGGTCACTGTGTCCTCTGGATCCTCTGAGCTGAGAGCAGAAAACTGAATCAGGTCTGAAAGAAGAAAGTCAGAGGAGTTATTTGGTGCAGCTTATACATCTCCGTGACAAGTGAGCAAACTTTCTGCTGATGAAGACCGTGAAGCATGATAGAAAATCCTGAAGAGGATCTTTCAATCCAACTTTATTTATAAAGTAAGTATAAAAACAACCAGGTTGACCAAAGTGTAGGAGCCAAAATATCATCATATCAGGGATTTTCCGACCTGAAAATCTGACTCACGTAAACCATGCAGATCTGTAATAAAAACATGTCCTCACTGACGTAAGTAACGTTGTTATTTTGCACCAAAGCGTGATGTTTCTCTGAACCTAACCAAGAGGTTTTGCTGCCTGAACCTGAGCACATTGTGAAGATCTGAGAATGTTAACAACGCTCTGTTTCAGGTTAACTAGCAGCTTCATTTTGAACGTTTCATATTTATTGTTGCTAACGTGACAGCGGAACCTGACATGTCCAAACATGAAGCTCAGGTTACCCAGGGCGTTGAAAGTCTTGAGCAGGCGTCCATATGTGAGGAGCTGGGAGTGAGAATGTATCGACCTCTTTCCTGCCAACAGGCAGGCACTTCACTCTGAAACCAGGGCACCACAATAACGGTGGCCCGGGGTCAGTAAAACGTAACATCGGGACATTTGAACTAGCCCAATCAGGCCAGTGCAGAAACATTAGTATTTAAAAGGAAAAGAAACCTCCTGCAGTTGTTTTGCAGCTCTTGGCGCACCGTTGTCCAATCCAGAGTTGTAGTTACGTGACGAAAGGTTGTCAAATGCTTTTGTAAAATGTTTTTGCCAAACATCTCTGGCTGAGCTCTGTTAGCTGAAGTTATGTTAACGGTAAACAGTACAAACAGGCAATGTTAGATTTGGCTTCGTACTGTAGCAGAGTCACTGTTCAGTCAGATACTAATATAAGTGGCTGGACTGGAGGGACACAAAGGCAGAGAGCCGAGGGGGGAGCGGCTGCAGAGTTCTGCTTGACCGCCGAGGAGAGCCATGCACCTCCGAGTGTAACGTTATTGTTTAAAAACAAGATAATATATTCTTTGTAGGGTTCATCGTTGGGGATGATTGATTCAAAGTACATATTGAAGGACGTTTATAGTCATCAATAAGTTATTTCACTCAGTAGATGTAGCGTTCCTTGAGATTCAGCAAACAATCTGAGGTGATAACTGCGTTTGATCAGCGCTACGTAGCACTTGGTGCTCTGACTATAACTGAATACTGACATGTAGACAGGGCTTGTGTTGACTAATTCCTTGTTGTTTCTTAAATTTAGATGTTTGTTCACTTTGTTGCTTTGCTGTAGTTTATCTAAAAACTCACCATGCTGTACTAGTGTGTAGTGTGGCCATGAGAATGTGGTCTCGCTGGGTAAAGGTGTTGCCCACTACTGTTATTCTTTAAATGTAAGGTTTGATTACTAAAGTGTTTAACAAATAGTATTTTATTCTTATATTCTGTGTGTTATTCATGAACCTGTGTTTAACTTGTTAGAAAGATCATCCATATATTAATTAAATAGAACACCTTGTCTGACCCCATTAGTCACTAGAAAGGCTGCAGAAATACTCTTTCCCCATTTAACTTGCACAGTTTGATGCATGTACCAAAAAAGTAAAATCCTTATCAAGTATGGAGGGACCTCTTGCTCTTGTAGTTTATCAAACAATATACCATGATTAATTTGGTCAAATGCTTTGGACGCATCAAGAAAACACATAAATATTGTAGTGTTGTGCCTTTTGTAGGTATTTACGACCTCCTTCGGTGCATAGATACACAAATGTACTGTGCCCGCTTTTAAAACCAAATTGATTATCGGTGGTTATTATGTATTCTTGAAGCCCATCTCAAAGAATCCGTTTTAATACTTTGGAAAGTATGCTAGCCAGGGCAATTGGTCTATAATTATCTATGCTGGATATTTTACCAGTTTTGTCTTTAACCACTGGCCCCTATAAAACAGACAACATAGAATCAGGTAAACTGCCGCAGCATAGCAGCACAGATGTTCTGCAGTTATTTGATCAAGGCCACAAGCTTTGTTCACTGCCAAATTATCAGTGGCATAGCACAATTCATCAGGTCTAATAACCACACCATCATTGTTAGGAGCATCACCGACATTAAATTCCACACTCGTAACACAATTAAAAAGATCTCTGATGTTTTCTCCATAATTCAGCAATATCTTCACCCCATCACTACTAGAAGGCAAAGGCACCTTCCTGTTAGTAATAACCTTAACTTCTTTCCAGAATTCATAAACATTATTTTGCTGAAGCTTTTTGGCCGTTGAGTTTGCCCTCATGTCTGCTCTTTTCTTTTAATAAAACATACAGCGTATTTAAATCTGGCATTTGCATATTTTTTATGTTCATACTCTACTTTCCTGATAAGACCCAGATTTTTAAAAGCTTTTCTGGCCTCTGTAACGTTTTTTTTACAGAATAATTTACTGCCATCATTAAAGCAATTCACAATTTTATCGTTCATTATACACAGGTCAATTTTATGATTTTGGTTCTTACAGTTAATATTGTCACACAGAATATCACCAGTTGGTATGTCCATATTCCGTAGACTCTTATCAGTCCGCAAGTTATTCTGCCATAAGCCATCTTCTGTGTCCAGTCTAATTTCCTATTTTGCTCGTGGTTTTCATAACTGGACAACTCAGGTGCACTTTCAACATTTAATGTCATGGAGACAGGTATGTGACCTGTTGTCACATAGACAAGACAATCATGAGCATCTGCTGTACTTATGCAGTGATCCAGGATCCAAGATGTTGTATGCCATGCTTCACTAGTATATGTAGAACTTTCTGCTGGAAGCAGCTGTTTGCTAGGAAGAATCAGCTTGCTATCCTGACAAAACTGAATTAGGTGTTGACCAAACACGGAGTTATTATCTGAAATATCAGGGCCAGTGAAAAGGAACGTCGGGTCTGTTGAACTTGCACCTCACTGGCCTTATCAAAAGCGTTAGTAATAGTATTAGAAAATCAACATCCTGCAGTTGCTTTGCAGCTATTTATTTGCAGCGCACCGTTGGCCCATCCAGAGTTGCATTTTCCTGCCTTTTTAACCCCGAAGCCCGTTGCGGAACGTTTCAAGGAAACATGTTGTTCAACCCGAAAACGTTGCAAACCGGTGTTTTGAGATTGAACCTGCCCCACTGGAGGCTTTAGGGCGGGGCTACAAGGTGATTGACAGGTCGCCATGGTAGCGACCT
>NC_060151.1:32122671-32127101 GCF_021292245.1 Micropterus dolomieu
AGGGGGCGACTTAAACCTGCGTCCTCTCCAGCAGCCAGCAGGGGGCGACTTAAACCTGCGTCCTCTCCAGCAGCCAGCAGGGGGCGACTTAAACCTGCGTCCTCTCTAGCAGCCAGCAGGGGGCGACTCCACCGGCTGCAGAAAGAAAATGTTTCTACTTGTCAGCTGATTTATTCCCTCAGTAAACACTTTCCTGATGAGTTTCTGGTCTCAGTCGCTAGTTTCAAGTCTTCTTCAACACAGCATGATGTTCATTTAGTAAATTATGGTCCCATTTAGAGGAACAGAGACCAGGAAGCAGGGGCGAGTTCGGTGCTGACAAGACGTAGTGAAACTTTTTTTTTTTCAACAGAAATGGCGGTTTCCTGAACACGTACACCCTCTTGTTTACGCAAGCGCACTGCATTTTCCTGCCTTTTTAACCCCGAAGCCCGTTGCGGAACGTTTCAAGGAAACATGTTGTTCAACCCGAAAACGTTGCAAACCGGTGTTTTGAGATTGAACCTGCCCCACTGGAGGCTTTAGGGCGGGGCTACAAGGTGATTGACAGGTCGCCATGGTAGCGACCTTTCAATCTCGTATCCGCTGCTCTGTGTACATTTTTAATAAATGGCTGTCAGCAGGAAAGAGAACACGTCGTGTTTGTTAGTATGTTTTGTATTAAACGTAAATTTTAGTTGAGTTTTTTTTTTATATCCAGGACTATTTCATAACTGATTAAACATGTTAACAGGATTACGTAACTTAGAAGTCTTTGGTTTTGTTGTAACACTGAGGGTCATGGGGCCAGGAAGTCTCAAACCCACTGGCCTGATGGGGCCAGTTGCCAAAAAAGTTTAACGTTGAGCCCTGGAATAGTACTTTTTACTTACAGTAAAGGAAAAGTGTCTGCATTCATTTTTACAAAGTGGAAATTTAGGATCCATCGTCAAACGCTTATCCTGCGTAAGGCGGGGTACATCCTGGACAGGTCGCCAGTCCATCGCAGGGCCACACATAGACAAACAACCAGTCACATCCACACCTAAGGACAATTCAGGGTCACCAATCAACTTAATCACAAATATATTTTCATTGAAATTATTATTTACATTAATAAGATAAACAGGCTAAATTAAACAAGTTTTCCATATTAACGTCCTATTTTGACAGAATAAATAAATGGTGCCTGTAACAAAGATCTGTTACTAGTTGAATGATTGAAGCGATATCCAGTCGGCTTTGTTGCTACACGGGCACGTTAAGTGCTAAGTAGACAGAATAGGCTCAAATCAATATGCTATATTTAAGGAATGAGCCTGCTAGTTACAATGTTGACTAATTAAAAAATCCCCTCAACTATAAGTCTACATGATTAAGTTTTATCATTTTTGAATGCATTTCCTGTCAAATCGCTTGATTTTATTTTGTATTCTTCTTCTTGTCCTGACAGTGGAGCCGACCCGAGAGCGACCGAGGTCTGCAGTTGGACCCTCTTGGGTTCCAGACATCATGGGATCTGCAGAATCTCGTCAGTGCACCTTAGAGATTGAGAACAAGTACTCTGACTACATTTATCCTGCAGCAGACTTTGGTTTCTCTCTGTGTGTCTTTTTAAATGTTAATATGAAAGGACTGTTATTAGCTGTTATCAGCTCAGCTAAGCACATTCTGGACTGATGTGTACTTGATGCTGTGAAAGGAAGCGGAGATGTTTGTGATATGTAGGGGCATCATTATCTCAAACAGATTTTAAAAAATAAAATCAAATTAAAGCTGCAAGCAGCATTGGGCGGGCCCTCGCACGTGCAGCGCGTCGAGGTGTGAGGCGGCTGCGTTGCAGATTCAGGACCTCTGCCAGTGTGGCTGTGAATTTGCCATGTGCTTCATACACTGCACAAAGATTGTTGTGCATCATTTCCTGCGTTCAGTTTGTGGCGCTGCATAACACTTGGCGCTATAACTATAACTGAATATTTGCATGATGTGTTCGGGGCCGGACTGTTATCAAGCACAAAGTTTGGCGCAGATGTCTGCATGTACACTGAAGTTACAACAACGTCCTCTTTCATGGCGAATCATCTATTTTGGATGCCACGCCATCACGGCCTCATAAATGTGTTAAGGGTTTTCTGGGACAGTTGAAGTTGATATGTCTGTTAGTAGTATTTGTAGTAGTATTACAGCGTAAATTGTGTCATTTCCAGTTGCCAGCAGGTGGCGCTATGACTTTGAGTGAAATTGGCATATGGATGTGTTCAGATTGCGACTCTTATTAAGCAGTACATATCAAATTTGGTCCAGATGTCAGCATGTACACAGAAGTTATAACAACTTCCTGTTTCATGACGAATCATCGATTTTTGACAGCCCGCCACGTGCAAACGGGTCGACTGGTAATAACCGCTTTTAATCGTCAATGGGTTTAGAGTACACAGTGAAAATTTTAAGTTGATCGGACTGTTTTCCTGTTGGGATTAGGCAATGGCTCCAAGAGGCTTTTCTGTGCGTCTGGACATGATCCACGTACCACAGAAATTTCGTACACGTAGGTGAAACTTAGTCCGGGAGCTGCTCTGTAGGGGGTGCTAGTGAGCCGTTTTGCCACGCCCATGCGCGAAACCCATAAAATACAAATTTTTTTCGCTGCGTCTGAAGTTTGGTGAGTTTTTTGAGTATGTTTAGGCCCCCAAAATTGAGGTTACTTTGCAGAAAAAGGAAAAATAATCCCTTCAGTTTCAATGGGGACCTCGCACCGTTCGTGCTCGGGCCCTAAATAGCCCCTGATCTGTTTATTTATCGTTCTGATCATGCATTCAAGCCCTTGAAAATAATCTGATGTCTGTCCAAGCAGCAGGTTGAACGTTGCACAGCATTTAAAGAGAGAAAGGAGAGAGCTTCAGGGCTGCCCTGGCAATAATTTTCAGCAAAGCATTACAGCTCTCTCTGCTGTCCCTCAGTCTCTAGTCACTTTATTTGCTAGTCAGCTGAAAATTAGCGAGAGAATAAGATGACGCAGCTGTGGCTCTGTCTGCTCCAGGATGCTGAGGTGAACATGTGGCTGGATCTGTGGTGAGACTTCTGTTACGTTGAGCTGGACGCAGGAAACAGAGGTTTTGGACCCAAAATGCAGACCCGGAGGTGGAACAGGTAGAGAAACAAATCCAAAGTCCAACACAAAACAAATCCATAAATCCAAAAGGGAATAAACATCCACAGAAGCATGAGAAACACTGGAGGACTCAGGCATGCAAATCAACAAGGAACTGGCAAGAAATGACAAACTGGCAACCACTTAAATACACAGGTGAGGAAGCAACTGATGAGACCCAGGTGAATCCACTAAAGCAATCAGAGAAGCACAGGAAGTAAATGGATGTTCTACCAGTCTGTAGGGGCCAGTGTCCTCTCCTCTGCTGTGGTGTGCTGAGGAAGGGGCATCGGAACTCGAGGCGCCAACAAACTGGGCGAGCCGGTGAGGAAGGCGGTGACTGAGCGGGAAGCTGAAAGCCATCATGGACGACCCCTCTCATCCTCTCTATGCTGAGCTGAGGCAGCTCAGGAGCCCCTTCAGCCACAGACTCATCCAGCCCCGAGCCTCAAAGGGTTCTGGAGGCTCCGCAACAGCACAGCACCCAACTGACCTGATAATATCTCATTTATCTGGTTGTAAACTGCTGTAAATCATTTTTATTGATTAGTGTAAACAGTGTGTTAATGCGTCTACAGCACTGCAGCTGTTCTTTTACATTCCTTTGTTCCGCTTTGTCGACCAAACTTTCCACTACGGGGGATTAATTATCTTATGTTATCTTAAAACATGACAGCACACAGCAGGAGCAGCGTAAACTACAAACTACAACAGGAAGCAAAGCTAACAGAGACAAACTGGGAAGGAAGTCACAACACACGGTGTGACCAGCTTACTGACAACACAAACAAAAACTTACTACTCCACAGAGAAGTACTTTATCCAGGTAAGTTCAGGTGTAACTTCCTGATTAACCTGTACTACCAAAAGGCGGAGTAAGTATTAATACACCCCATCTGTACTCGGCGTTACTGAGGAGAAGTATTAATACACCCCATCTGTTCTCGGCGTTACTGAGGAGAAGTATTAATACACACCATCTGTACTCGGCGTTACTGAGGAGAAGTATTAATACACACCATCTGTACTCGGCGTTACTGAGGAGAAGTATTAATACACACCATCTGTACTCGGCGTTACTGAGGAGAAGTATTAATACACACCATCTGTACTCGGCGTTACTGAGGAGAAGTATTAATACACACCATCTGTACTCGGCGTTACTGAGGAGAAGTATTAATACACACCATCTGTACTCGGCGTTACTGAGGAGAAGTATTAATACACACCATCTGTACTCGGCGTTACTGAGGAGAAGTATTAATACACCCCATCTGTTCTCGGCGTTACTGAGGAGAAG
>NC_060151.1:32127201-32141640 GCF_021292245.1 Micropterus dolomieu
ATGTTTTCTCCATAATTCAGCAATATCTTCACCCCATCACTACTAGAAGGCAAAGGCACCTTCCTGTTAGTAATAACCTTAACTTCTTTCCAGAATTCATAAACATTATTTTGCTGAAGCTTTTTGGCCGTTGAGTTTGCCCTCATGTCAGCTCTTTTCTTTTAATAAAACATACAGCGTATTTAAATCTGGCATTTGCATATTTTTTATGTTCACACTCTGGGCCATGCCTAGCCTTTCCTGATAAGACCCAGTTTTTAAAAGCTTTTCTGGCCGCTGTATGGAGTTCAGATCCATGTTCATTCCAGCCTGGTCTGAGATTATGTTGTTTAGAACTGTTTTTACAGAATAATTTACTGCCATCATTTAAGCAATTCACAATTTTATCGTTCATTATACACAGGTCAATTTTATGATTTTGGTTCTTACAGTTAATATTGTCACACAGAATAGCACCAGTTGGTATGTCCATATTCCGTAGACTCTTATCAGTCCGCAAGTTATTCTGCCATAAGCCATCTTCTGTGTCCAGTCTAATTTCCTATTTTGCTCGTGGTTTTCATAACTGGTCAACTCAGGTGCACTTTCAACATTTAATGTCATGGAGACAGGTATGTGACCTGTTGTGACTATACAAAATCTCAATGTTCTCTAGACAATCATGAGCATCTGCTGTACTTATGCAGTGATCCAGCCAAGATGTTGTATGCCATGCTTCACAAGCATAGACTACATGTTTTCAAAAAAGGAGCTTCACACACAAACCTATCAGAGCTAATGATAATATTAGTAATATTAGCATGCCATAGCCAACTTTAATCGCATAAAACGTAATTTCCCAACAACAAAAATGTGGCTAGTGAAAAAGCTGCGTGGCTAGTAACTTTGGGAAACCACTAGCCACATTGGCTAGTGAGAGTTAATGTCAAGCCCTGCGTGTAGATGTGTTTGAGGCGGGACAGTTATCAAGCACGTAAAGTTTGGTGCAGATGTGAGCATGCACACTGAAGTTACAACAACTTCCTCTTTCATAGCGAATCATCGATTCTGGACGCTGCTCCACGGCCACGCTCGTCAATGGGTTTAGAGTGCACAGTGAAAATTTGAAGATGATTGGACTAAATCCCTTGGAGGAGTTCGTTACAGTATGGAGTGTGTAAATCATCCAAAAATGACCATTAAATCCAAAATGGCCGACTTCCTGTTCGGTGTCGGGTATCGCTCCAAGAGGCTTTTTGGTGCGTCTGGACATGATACACGTACCACAGAAATTTCACACACGTAGGTGAAACTTTGTCTTGGAGCTGCTCTGTGGGGGGCGCTAGTGAGCCATTTTGCCACACCCATGTGTGAGACCAATAAAACACAAGATTTTTCACCACTCCTGAATTATGGGCAAAGTTTTTGAGCACGTTTAGGCCCCCAAAACTGAGTTTACTTTGCAGAAAAAAATTATTCCTTCAGTTCTAATAAGGACCTCGCATGTTTCATGCTCGGGCCCTGGGATTGTTGCTAGTGCTACGTTTTGTAGTCTTGGATCACAACAATGTAGAATAGAACTACAGATTGTACTTTAATGATGCATGTGACCGTAGGTAGGATAAGTAGAAACAGAAAATAATAGATGGTGTTTATAAACATAGTTTATATGCATTAATAGATTATTTGCACAGGAATTTAAGGTTACTGTGTCAATGTTTTTGATATTATAAATGATAGAATCTCATTGACCTGTCAAACATTAAAACAGCTGCATGTTGTTTAAATCACCCTCTGGATGTTTTTCATACTGCAGTAAAAGGGTTTCCATCCAGAGCTGAGTGCAGCAGCAGGAAGGAGGAGGATCAGGGGGGAACTGATGAAGCTCATGAGTCCGTCGTGCTGCTGGACAGCCTCTCTGTGAGGAGGACGTCCTACCTGCTGTGGAGCCTCAGAGTCTCTTGTTTATCCGACTGAGACCAGGACCGAGCTGTGAAGTGAGGCTGATGCTGTCTGCTGCTGAAGTCAGACTGCAGCAGACTGCTCTGATTTTATTGGCTGCGTCACGATCAGATGTTCAAAGTGAAAGAGAAACTATGGCGATCCTAACAGCCTGGACAACGCCCTTATTTTACACCAGAAGTACAGCACAGATTTCTGATAGACACATCAATTCTTATTCTCTAAAAAAATTAAGTGTCTGTCCAGATATGCATATAAATACACACACACACACACACACACACACACACACACACACACACACACACACACACACACATATATATGACAATACACAATATATATGTGGATGTTACAGTTCCAGTGAGGAGGACGTCCTACCTGCTGTGGAGCCTCAGAGTCTCTTGTTGATCTTCCTCAGGGATCCAGCTGAGACCAGGACCGAGCTGTGAAGTGACCCTGATGCTGTCTGCCGCTCTGCTTTTATTGGCTGGAGAGGAACTACGTTGCCTTGACAACGCACTTATTTCCCAGAAACATGAAGCTATTCCATCAAACAGATTTTAAGTCTTTGTGATCAGACTCTGTGGTGGCAGTTCTTGTTGAAATAAACTCTTTGAGGCAAACACTTGTCTTCCTGTATGTTTATTCAATCATCTACAGAAGGACTCACAGCGACACACGAACGCCTCTGAGTCCAGGGGTTACATGAATCATAAGAAATGGTCAATACATCAATATTTCCTGGGCTGATATGACTCATCAGTATTTTCTCACTTAAAGAGTTAAAAGTCTTTAAAGGTAATAAATACTTCACTTGAGAACGATGGAATTATTCTTCATGTTATGCACAGCAGCTACAGTGAAGCAGTCATTGGCAGTGAAAGTCTTTTATTCTCAGGCTCCTCCAACAACACATGTATAAAAATTAAACTGCATAGAGACTCAAAGACACAAAGTAGTGCAGCAGCAAACAGCTCGTAAACGTAAATATACAGTATATATACTGTTATACTGCTATAGTAAATATATCTATCCTAAGATGTATAAAACTGCTTAAACCTGGGTCCTCTCTAGCGGCCAGCAGGGGGCGACTTAAACCTGCGTCCTCTCTAGCAGCCAGCAGGGGGCGACTTAAACCTGCGTCCTCTTTAGCAGCCAGCAGGGGGCGACTTAAACCTGCGTCCTCTCTAGCAGCCAGCAGGGGGCGACTTAAACCTGCGTTCTCTCTAGCAGCCAGCAGGGGGCGACTTAAAGCTGCGTTCTCTCTAGCAGCCAGCAGGGGGCGACTTAAACTTGCGTCCTCTCCAGCAGCCAGCAGGGGGCAACTTAAACCTGCGTCCTCTCCAGCAGCCAGCAGGGGGCGCCTTAAACCTGCGTCCTCTCCAGCAGCCAGCAGGGGGCAACTTAAACCTGCGTCCTCTCTAGCAGCCAGCAGGGGGCGCCTTAAACCTGCGTTCTCTCTAGCAGCCAGCAGGGGGCGACTTAAACCTGCGTTCTCTCTAGCAGCCAGCATGGGGCGACTTAAACCTGCGTCCTCTCTAGCAGCCAGCATGGGGCGACTTAAACTTGTGTCCTCTCCAGCAGCCAGCAGGGGGCGACTTAAACCTGCGTCCTCTCCAGCAGCCAGCAGGGGGCGACTTAAACCTGCGTCCTCTCCAGCAGCCAGCAGGGGGCGACTTAAACCTGCTAATCAGTTCTGTTTCCTGTGCTGACGGAGCCCATCCAGCTGCCGTGTAACGAGTGAACGTAAGAGTTCAAGACTATTCATGCATGCGTGAAAATTAACGAGTTACTCCCTCAGACTACTCGTTCCTCCTGCGTCACATACAAGATCAAATGAACGAAACGTTCTTGGAACGACGCAACACTAGTGCGTAGCAGCAGCCTAAGCAGGCAGTGATGCAGCCGTTCGGGACGCTCTCAAAGGTAGAAGGTGCAGAGTATCCTGGAGTCCATGTTTATCCTCCTCAGCCTGCAGAGGCAGAAGAGCTGTGGTCTCGCTGCCTTTGTGATGGTGTTGGTGAGTCCAGCTCAGGCCCTCGCTGATGTGGACCCAGAGGAACCTGAAGCTGAAGACTCTCTCCCTTGTAGTCAGGGAGGGGGGTTATGATGCTGTTTCATAAGAATTCCTGATTTATCCTCATTTCCTGAGGATCGTAACAAAATCTGTAAAACTGAATCTAGAGCTGGATGCTAACTGCTAACCCAGTTTTGACAGTGAGGAGGCCTCAGACCTGACCGATGTTTAACCAAACCAACCTCTAAAAGCATCTCTCCAGCTTCCAGTGAACATGTCTTCTGAAGGTGTCATCACAGTGCTGTCCACAGCGCAGGCATACTGAGTCTGCAGATAGTCTTTGTCAAACTTCTGTCCAGCAGACTGATCCCCCAGACAGGCACTCAGATGGAGGGTGGCTTGAAACCTGGAGGACTGCAGCACCAGCGAGGCGGCCAAACAGACGACAGAGAACGGGACGCTTTGTAAAGACGTCCTCTCTGCTGGGAGGATGAACGGGATGACGATGCGGTTTCTCTCAGGTTCACCGTATTTCTTTGTGAGAGACTCGTATCTCTTCCAGACACCGTCCTCTGGGGGTTTGAGAGGACTGACAGTGATGTTGGGAATCATTTGATCTCCAGCTCTCTTCATGGAGTTCCAGTAGTTTGGCAGTTTCACAGGCCGATGCTCTCCATCAGGAATCAGACAGCCGTCATCTTTGTCACATTTAAAAACTCTGTGCTGCGGCCTGATGCGTCCTGTAGCGACACCATATGATACGTCAGCACTACTGGTGCAGTTCCAGGGAGAATACAGGAGCACGTCTGTGATGGAGGGCAGAGGCAGGAGGCAGCTGGCTGGGATCATGAAGTCTCTGATCGCTCCGTGGGCCACAAAGGTGATGTCTACACTGTTGCTGTGGTTCTTCTTCTCTTCCACGTCGATGCGTTCTTTCAGGAAATTAAACATGTCCACGACATGGGAGAAGTCTCTCAGCCACTTCAGGACGCTTTGGTTCCTGCAGTTTTCTATTGCAGACTTTAGTAGTTCTTCCCTTTGGTCCAAGTTCCTCCAGGTGTTCCCCATAGAGCGTTCGAGTAACAGCAGCTTCTTTCTGTAAAACAGAATGGCAACAACTTCAGCTAGATATTTTCAAACAGAGCATCGTCCTGTCTGATCACTTCTCACCGGCCCGGAGGTTTTTGGTTTAATTTAAAATTTTTAGTAAAATCCCTGAACTCTACCAGCTCTGCCTCCACGGTCTGGATTTGGGCCCTTTGACTTCCTGCTACGCTTTTAGCAGCAACTGTGATACCCACTGGTTTTCCTCTGACTGTAGATGGTTTCAGAAAGGTCTCTCATTGAACATGGTGACTCCTGGAAAACTCGGAAACTCTGGAAACCCTCAGCCACATGTGTTGAAGGTACGAAAGTTTTTTATTTCAGACTCACCGCAGTTCATGTAGACGTTTTTCCATCTCTCCTGAAGCCTGCATGACTTCTCTCTCTGGTCTGTGATCAGATCAGAGACTGAAAGCAGAAGCTGACTGTTCCTCCGACCTGAAGGTGAAAACAAAACATTTCTTATTAGATTATAGTGTTGCTGGTAAACTGCTCTCTTCGCTGTGAATCTGAACCTTGTTTCTGAGTTGATGCATCTTCTTTGTTGCAGGTTTGGTTTTAGTGAATTTTAGTTTGGACTGAATTAACAGGTTTTGTTGCCCATGCTGCACCTGACCAGAACCACAAAAGCTGCATAAAGGAGCTATTATTTTTGAAATCTGAAACTAGCAGGCCTCTACTAAAGACTCTTTATTATTTATTTATGTATTTAACAGGGACAATGCACAATAAATGTACTGTAGCAGATATAGCTAAAAGCTAATTCCCATCTGCTGTTCCTGGGCAGGTGCCCATAGCGCGCAAGATATTACAGTTTAAAAAACGATTACCAAATCCAAACCTTACATTTCATAAATATATAGATAAATGCCAACCAATTCAAATAAACCAGACATAACAAACTAAAAACAGACTTGAATATACCAAACCTCCCAAAACCGTAATAAATTCCCATATAAAAGAGAATATCAACAAGCCACATTCAGTGTCTCACAGATCAATAACTTCATATCTGATTGTCCTTCAAACATGTTTTCACACTACCATTAAAATGTTTGAAAGTACTGTGTTCTCTGACACTCAGCGGTGAAGAATTCCACATCCCAGCTGCCTTCACTGAGAAGCAGTTTGGTCTAAATATCGTAGACTGAAACAGTCCCCTCTACAGGAAGCTCGTGTTAACCTGGGCCGGGTGTACTCATTGTTACTTCCAATTTGAGAGGTTGTGGTGCTAAGTCATGAATGATCTTATATACTAACCCACCACTGGACATAAACAGGATGTTTTCAGAAGTCATCAGGTCGTGCTTTTGAACTATTTTACCATAATGATGAGAATTAAGTTTTTTTTTATTTATGACTGTCAGTGGTTGTTAATACAGACTCTGAAATGGTGGCATTAATCCTTTAGTGGAAAAGAGTCTGTGTTTCTATTGGCTGAGTCAGCTCTCACAAAAGAGAAAGCACTTATAAGAGAAAGTGAAACCACACTGTACGCCGGTAATCCCCTGGGTGTGATCAGATGCTACAGAGCTGACCTACACCCAGAAACAGACTTTTAACATTCTTCCATTTCATTTTTTTGACAGGGACAGCGCACAGTTAAAATAACTGCACCAGAGTTAGCAAGCAGCTAATTTGCATCTGTTGACCCCGGTCAGGTAGACAAAACAAAAGCCACAAAACAACCAGTAAACAACTAATACACTACATAAAATAACAAAATACATTATATCCATCAATGCAGAACCGATAAAAACAGTTTGATACAAAATACAGAATACAGAAAATACAATGCACTCAGTAATCATGACCCTGTTGTGCTGAATTTAAGTTTGAGGCTGGCTTTAAACACTGCTGAACTTCCTGAGTTTCTAATGTTGGCGGGTTTGGAATTCCACTCCCCACTACTTTAAGAGAGACGGCTGATTGATCAAATCACTCCTAGTGGATCTAGTTCTCTAGTTCTTTTTTTAGAAAATTGAATGCAATGTAATGTAACAGCACTTTGAGTGGTTGGAACACCAAAAGGAAGCATACGGAGCATTTACAGTACTGATCCTGCCAGAAACTGATAAGTTCTTGATCAAGCGTCCATATGTGACGAGTTGGAACTGTTTATTTTTCCTGCGAACACTCAGCGTTGGTGTATATCAACCATGACCATCATCATTACTAACCTAAACATGTGGTTATTATTGTTACCATGACGACGACACTGCCTAACCTTTCACCTCTGAGCTAAACTCAGTGAAGAAAACAGGATCCTACATGTTAATGTTAATCTGGTGGTGTCAACTGAGCAAACACTGAGGAAGACCAGGAGACGTGGCAGAAAGCTCCAGAAACAAGAGTTCATCAAGACAGAACCTTTCAGTGTAACATGCTGAGGACAGAAAGGCAGAAGAAGACAGGATCTCAGGACATGATGAGTGTCTGATCTTACCTGCTTTGGAGCTTCACAGGTGAGTTTCTGAGAGCAAATACTAACGTCTGATCATCAGCTCTGTTTTTCATATTTGAGAAGGAGGACACAATAGTGCTGATGATCACCCCTGTGTTTCTATTGGCTGGTTCACAGTGAGTGCTTATAAAAGGGCAAGTACTGATAACACCAAGGAGGGAAACTCCGTGTTTAATGTTTGTGTTTGAGAACAGATGATTTACAGTAAATAATGTCACTTTGAAGCAGGATGAAGTCACTGATATTAAAAGCGAAACTTCTAGTGGAACAAGTTGTTATCTGACGTTTGCATCTGATCTCTGTCATAAAGTCCCTGTGGGTTCCTGTAAAGCACCTGGCTTATTGTCACTGAGCAGGTGTGTCAGACTGCTGCTCACCTGGACACTCCAACCACCATCACATTATTTAACAAGATCTGATCTCAGTCCAGCCGATATGTATGGAAGTCTGAGGCTGTCCATATTAACATGAAGTCATTTAATTAATCTGAAACTCGTGTGCGACAGAAGAAACATTTGCAAAGTTAAAATGAAAGAAACAGAGTCACAAAGATGAGTGTGAAGTTTTTCTATCCATTTCAGGTCACTTTTATTACACAAACACTTTAAAGTCGGGACACATTATCACAAAAAAACAAAACAAACATCAGGTTTATTAACTGTGAACAATCCAAACCAGTTCTGAAAACAGGCCAGCTGCAGCGCACATCCACACAATTAAACAGGTCGGCCTACTCAGCGGCGAGCTGACCACGTAATGATATCAGCCCTAAAATAGCAGAACGGCCGCCGCACCAAATCCAAGCTGAAAAAGCACTTGTAAAGTGACTCAGCTATTTGAAAGGTGAAATCTTTGATAATGTCCTCAGTAGTCCGGAACAATCTTATCTGGGAGCTGTGCGGCCCTCTCCTCCTGTTCTTCTCTCTCCTGTCTCTCCTTAAAACTACTTTTATGAGTGAAGCATGACTTCCAGCTTGCACGTGTGATCTGCTAGTCTGCTGGTCAGATTTTGCATTTCACACGATTTCTGGAGTCTTGTCACATGATCAAATAGAAGATTGGGCATTTAATTGCTTATTACCCAGCAATCATCACTGCTTATGTAGCTATGTGACACAAATACCAACGAAAAAGACTAAATTCATTCTGTTGATCTGTGGAATAAATAGTTTTTATATTTCACCGTATTCCTTACAGCATACTGCTTGCTACAGATATCTGACATCTGTGATGTCAGACACCACGGCAAAGGGGAAATGCACATATTAGTGTATAAACAGTTATATGTGTATTTGGTGTTTACTGTTGATTGATGAGACTCAATACATTTTTACCATGTAACTAAGTCCAGCTCGGAACTTGGCGGGTCGCTCCCGTCACGGGTGCAGCTGCACTGTCTATACCGATCTCCCTGACCCCAGTACCTTCTGTACACACTACTACCCTCTGTACACAGCACTACAGTACCAATACCCTCTGTGCACAGACCTGCAGTACCAATACCCTCTGTGCACAGACCTGCAGTACCAATACTCTCTGTACACAGACCTGCAGTACCAATACTCTCTGTACACAGCACTACAGTACCAATACCCTTTGTGCACAGACCTGCAGTACCAATACTCTCTGTACACAGACCTGCAGTACCAATACTCTCTGTACACAGGACTACAGTGCAGTCTATCAGGGGTGGTGATGGCACAATGGATAAGACGCCTGACTGTGACCCATCAACCATTGTGTCCCTAAGCAAGACACTAAACCCCTAGTTGCTCCAGAGGGAGGCAATGACTAAGAATGACCTGAAGCCTAACCTTGACAAGTATGAACTAGGTTGGCTGACATTGCTGGGTGGCTCAAACTTCTGAGTAAGGGTCACTTCTTTCGTCTGCAGGGCTTGCTGTTCAAGGTGTTGTAGTCCTGTCTCGGCTGCCTTGGCTGGGTGCTGAGTTTCACTGCTCATGCCTGGTCGAGGATATGTTTCAGGGTCGAAGGCCGCGTCAGGTAGCTGGTGAGCAGGGAGGTCAGTACTTATTGCCTTGCTGATTCGCCACGTGCTTGATGAGGTAGCGTGGAGTGCTGCATGGAGGGTTTCAGTTCAGTTTCAGTTCCCTCCTGCAGTGGGGCCTGAGCTTCTCATGCTTGAGTGGACAGGCTCAGAAGCCTGATAGCTAGCTCTGTAGTTGGGCATAAACCTGTTCCTCAGCTTGCAGCTGGGTTCTGCGTTGGCAGAGGAAAACTATTTGTCCAAGAGTATTAGGGAAGGAGTCATCCATAACTTTTAAAGTGGCGGTTACTGTACTGTGCCCTGACCGGAAACCGGATTGCATTTCATTTAAAATGTTTGCGTGTGCAAATATGATTTAAGTTGGGCAGCAATATACATACATTCCAGTATTTTTGAAAGACCAGGGAGATTACAAATTGGCCTAAAATTGTTCAAGTCATATCGATCGCCAGCTTTGAATAGGGTTGTAATGTAAGCTTGCTTCCAGATGGCTGGAACCTGGTTAAAACAAATTGACATGTTCAAAATGTGAGTAATAGGCTCAACTATGACCGGTGCAACCACCTTTAACTGAAAGAGATCCTGACCATCAGGTCCAGGCGCCCTTTTGGGGTCGATTGAATTCAGTGACTGCAGAATATCTTGAACTTGTAGGGCTTAAAAATCAAATGTGAACGCAGAGGTTGAGGATGTGCTAGATAGCAAAAAACATGTTGAAGGATCAACTGAAATTGATGGATGCTGCTGATCAAATAAATGACCTGCCTTCTCAAAATGACCGTTGAAGTAATTTAATATATGATTATATTTCCAATATTCAATTGCTGGGGAAAGTCTGAAGCCTTGTTATTCTGTAATACTTTGATTGTTTTCCAGAATTTGGATGGATTGTTAAAATTATCATTATTTGAGGTAAGGTAATAATTTGATTTAGAGGTCTGAATCGCAGAATTACATTCGTTCTGAAGCATTGCCAGTCTACCTTACTTTTGGTCCTCTTTGGAAGGGACCACTTCTTTGTACAAAGATGTACAAATATATTTAGCTTTGGCTCAGTCACTTTAGATTATGTTAGTGCCTATAAATATCTGGGGGTTTTCTTGATTTTTGATCTATGAGGTTCTCTAGGGGCATGTGTTTCTCCTATACTGAACTATGCAGGGGTGTGGGACTTGAAAGAATCCAAAACGGTGGATACCATACAGAAAAGAGCCATACAATGTTTTCTAGGGGTTCATAAATTTACTCCGATCCCAGCAATTCAAGGAGATATGGGCTGGGTAACAGGATCTGTTCAGAGAAAATGTGAAATAATATGACTGTGGAACCGTCTAATCAGAATGGCAGAGGACAGAGTAAATAAGTAATATATTTAAAATAATTTAAGTTAACTTAAATTATTCCTGTTAACTCACTTAAAAACAAGTTATTGAAATTTGAAGAAAAATGGTTTGAAAATGTTTTATTGAAGACAAAATTAAGGACATACATGCATATCAAACAGAACTGTAGCGCGTAATTGTATGTTACATCTCATTTATGTAGAAGCTAGCTGAGATCTGAGATTTTGCCTCTGGCCATTGAGGTTGGTTGATTAAAAAATATTCCAGAGAAAAACAGATTGTGTGAGGCACGTGACCTTGGTGAAGTGGAAAGTGAATGTCATTTCCTCTTGTATTGTACATATTATGATGATCTAAGAGAATCATTGTTTCTGGTAGCTATGTGAAAAATCCCTGAAATATTTTGGTATGCTGATGATCAAAAATTAGTATGCTTGTTTAACTATGATGTATTTAAGTTTGCACACTTTGTCTCAAAGGCTTGGAAAAGAAGGCAAACTAGTTTGTTTAACTAGATTTAATTTTGTTTTGCGAATGGGTGTATGTGGGTGGTTATCTGCGTAAATGTAAATGCATCTGTGTATGAACACATACATACATGTATTTGAATACATATGTGCTATTACTTCTAACTCTTGTTTCTATTTGGTTAGCATTGTATATGATGTACTCCGGACCTAACTATCTTGTATATTCATTCATCCATGCGGGCACGGCGTAATTATATGCATGACACAATAACAAAGCTTCATTCATTCATATTCATGAAAATACTTACCATCACGTCTAATGATATCTAGTTAGAATCTAAGACTCAAAGACACAAAGTAGTGCAGCAGCAAATAGCTTGTAAATGGTAGTAAAAAAATATATACATACACTATATTGCCAAATGTTTTGGGTCGCCTGCCTTTACGTGCACGTGAAGGTTGTTGACATCCCATTCTTAATCTGTAGGGTTTAATATGGAGTTGGCCCACCCTTTGCAACTACAATGCAGCATTCAGACCAAACGCGAATTTAATCCTCGCAATCCTCTCCTCGCGGATGTTTTATCGCTGGACAACTGCCAAGTGTTCACACACAAGGCAATAACGCTAATAAACACAGCTCGCGATTACCACCGCTATATGAACCAAAAGTAAACATTTAGCTGTGATTTAATAGCAATAAACGGATCAAACTGATGACAAAATAACTACAATATGATGCAGATTTGTTAAATATATGAATTCATGCTTTGCCAGGTCTGTCAGCAAGTTAGCAGGACAACAACTTCGAAAATATTTGTTTTCTGAATGGAGTTTGGATCGATCAGGGCTATGCTATCCTAACGTGGTCACAGTAAAGTACAACGAAAGCTGCAATAAAGTTACAGACACATATTTTCTGAACTCACCAGGTAGTTCAACTTCCTTGCTTTCTTTTCTCCAAGTAATGCTAAGTTTTGTCCGTTTTTTATGTAATTATATGAAGTAGTTGTCCAACAGAGCTCTGCGTGCCAACCGACGCTAACGACAACAGTGGAACTGGAAAAACACGGAAGCTCGCGGCCGAGAAGATCCAGTGAAGTTAAATCAACTTTGTAATCCCAAAAACTAAAGTAAAAAGCTCATTTAATAAAAGCGGTTTACTCCGAGCTCCTCCGGCATAGTTTTGAGACCATAATCCAGTCCGACGACGGGTGTTTATGTGTCCAAAAGCTGCAGCGCTGCTCCCGGCTCTGTCCTCGACATCTCCCCATAGTTTAGCAGCTCTCCATCGACCAGGGGCATTTTACTCCTCCACTCTTTCTGGTCCTCTCCAAACAACACTCCGTAGCTGTCGGTTACATCCGGACAATATCAACGATGATAGGATATCGTGACTTAGCGCCATGCGTCTTTCTCGCTCGAGGTGGAAATTTTCAACACACGCAAAGGCCTTTGCATCGCCGGCAGCACCCCCTCCACACCGGCCGTCAGGAATCCACTGCATCCGACGCTTTGCATTGGTGATGCAAGGCTTGGATGCAGCTGCTCGGCCATGGAAACCCATTCCATTAAGCTCTCTACGCACTGTTCTTGAGCTAACCCGAAGGCCACACGACGTTTTGTGATCTGTAGCTATCGACTCAGAAAGTTGCTGACTTCTGCACATTGTGCGCCTCAGCATGCACTGACCACGCTCTGTGATTTTATGTGGCCTACCACTTTGTTTGAGTTTCTGTTGTTCCCACTCACTTCCTCTTTGTTATCATACCACTAACAGCTGACTGTGAAATATTTAGTTGTGAGGAAATTTCACTAATGGACTCACACTGGTGTCAACTTATCACGGTACCACGCTTGAATTCACTGAGCTTCTGAGAGCGACCCATTCTTTCACAGATGTTTGGAGAAGCAGTCTGCAGCCTAGGGGCTTGATTTTATACACCTGTGGCCATGGAAGTGATTGGAAGACCTGAATTCAAAGATTCAGAAGGGTGTACTAAATGTACTAACTTTTGGCAATATAGTGTAGACTGTTATACTGCTGTTGTAAATATATATCTTAAGATGTAATCAGGTGCCATCAGTAAGTTTGCCAGTTGAGAAGTTTAAAGTGACATCAGTCATTTAAGGTGCCAGTAAAGTGACAGTAATGAGCTCAACAGTTCAGCGGTCTTATGGTCTGAGGGATGAAGCTTTCCCTGAGAAGTGTGGTAGTGTGGGACCAGATGCTGCGGTACCAGCAACAGGTAGGACACTTTGGTTCGTGGTGGATGGGGTCTCTGGTGATCCTGTTGGCCTTCTTTCTGCACTGCTGAGTGTATATGTCCTCCATGGACAGCAACTCTGTCCTCTTGATGATGCTGAGCAGTTTTCACCACCCTCTGTAGACCCTAACGGTCGAGGGTGTTGCAGCTTCCTTACTAGCGGTTTGGGGACAGGGGCTGGTGGTCTTTTTGAACCACGTGTGGACTACAGACTGGAGCAGTTGAACATTACTTTGGCTGTGACTGATTCATTCTCTGATACAAAATGTCATGTCATGTTCTGAAGATTGTGAACATATTTGTAAACAGGAAGTGAAATCTGAGAACTTAATTGACAGCTGGATGCTAACTGCTAACCCAGTTTTGACAGTGAGGAGGCCTCAGACCTGACCGATGTTTAACCAAACCAGTATCTAAAAGCATCTCTCCAGGTCAAAGTGAACATGTCTGCTGAAGGTGTCATCACAGTGCTGTCCACAGCGCAGGCATACTGAGTCTGCAGATAGTCTTTGTCAAACTTCTGTCCAGCAGACTGATCCCCCAGACAGGCACCCAGATGGAGGGTGGCTTGAAACCTGGAGGACTGCAGCACCAGCGAGGCGGCCAAACAGACGACAGAGAACGGGACGCTTTGTAAAGACTCTGCTGGGAGGATGAACGGGATGACGATGCGGTTTCTCTCAGGTTCACCGTATTTCTTTGTGAGAGACTCGTATCTCTTCCAGGCACCGTCCTCTGGGGGTTTGAGAGGACTGACAGTGATGTTGGGAATCATTTGATCTCCAGCTCTCTTCATGGAGTTCCAGTAGTTTGGCAGTTTCA
>NC_060151.1:32141740-32143479 GCF_021292245.1 Micropterus dolomieu
CCACAAAGGTGATGTCTACACTGTTGCTGTGGTTCTTCTTCTCTTCCACGTCGATGCGTTCTTTCAGGAAATTAAACATGTCCACGAGATGGGAGAAGGCTCCGGACTCTGAACCGTCTCTCAGCCACTGCAGGACTCTTTGGTTCCTGCAGTTTCCTATTGCAGACTTTAGTAGTTCTTCCCTTTGGTCCAAGTTCTGCAAGGTGTTCCAAAGAAAGCGTTTAACTCTGAGTAACAACAGCATTTCTCTGTAAAACAGAATGGCAACAACTTCAAGTTATTTTCAAACTTACTGTCTTTTGTCTAGCACATCTCTCTCTGTCAGAATATGAGTTCAGTTTTAGCTGATAGTGCCGTTTACTCCTGTCAGTGGGCTTTCAGTCAGATGCTCACACAACAGCAGGAAGTTCACCAGCTCAAGTCAGCATTTGAACAGAAACTTTAAGGAATGAATGGATGTTAACTGGTGGATCCATCTATCCATGTTTTGCCATTATCCTCACATTAGCTTCATAAACTGCATCGTTGGAATTCTTGCTGGGACGTACTGAACAAATTTAACGTGACAGAGTAAATAATAGTTGCTTATATCATACTACTGTCGTGGTTTTGGGTTTGAGGGTTATTATATCCCTTTATTTTGTTAAATGCTTCTTCTTGTGTCTTTGTGAACTTGTCTCCCCTGTATTTCCTATTTTACTTTGGTATTTTCTCTTATCTTGTTTCGGTTCACATCACTCCCCAATTAAGTTCACCTGGGTGGCATTACCTTGTCCTGGTATATTTAGTCTTGCTGTTCCCCTCTGTCTTTGCTTGTTCCTCAGTGTATTTTCTCTTGTGTTCAAGTTTCCTCGTGTTTTCTTGGACTGTGTCTTTCTTGTGTTTTGGCTGGACTTTGGATTCTGGACTTTTTTTTTTATTCTTGTTTGCTCCCTACGGGATTTGTTTGCCCCTTGGACTGCTTTCCTGAATCTGATCTCTTTTTTAAAGATATGTTATGGGGCATTTTTGCCTTCATTGGATTAGGATTAGATTGGATTAGTGGATAAATGTCAGGAAACAAGTGAAGAAAGAGAGATGGGGGCGACACGCGGCAAAGGACCACAGGTCAGATTCAAACTCGGCCCGCTGCAGGAAGGACTCAGCCTTGTACATGGGCCTTGCTCTACCAGGTGAGATAAAGCACACCCCAGCCAGTAAGATTTGTTATTTCATTACAATCCCTGAACTCTACCAGCTCTGCCTCCACGGTCTGCATTTGGGACCTTTGACTTGCTGCTACACTTTTAGCAGCTACCGTGATGCCCACTGTTTTTTCCTCTTACGTTGGCCCATATAAACATGGTTTAAAAGGTCTCTCATTGAACATGGTGACACCTGGAAAACCTGGAAACCCTGGAAACCCTCAGCAACATGTGTTGAAGGAAAAAAAGCTTTTCATTTCAGAGACTCACAGCATTTCTCTGAGACTTTTTTCCATTTCTTCTGAAGCCTGCATGATTTCTCTTTCTGGTCTGTGATCAGATCAGAGACAAAAAGTCCACTGTTCCTCCTCCGACCTGAAGGTGAAAACAAAAGATTATAGGGTTGTTAGTAAAATGCACTCTGGAACTCTGAACCTTGGTAAGAGTTGATTCATCTCAAGCTTTCCAGCATATTGGTGGACCAGAGGCAAAGAGTTGGAATTTGTCCTGTAATCAGGCGCCCTGCCCGGACAGGACTGCACTAAAGACTCTTCA
>NC_060151.1:32143579-32144749 GCF_021292245.1 Micropterus dolomieu
GAATTGCCCCTGATGTCTGATCCATCAGTATATGAATGTTAGTTCTGTCTGAGCACTCAGGCTCAGTGTGTGAACATAAGAGAATGTAGTGTAACAGCGCTTTGAGTGGACAGAAGACTAGAAAGGAACCATACGGAGCATTTACAGTCAAAACAGGATCCTACATGTTAATGTTAATGTCGTGGTGTCTGCAGGTCCGCTGCATCACAACATGTCAACTGAGCAAACACTGAGGAAGACCAGGAGACGTGGCAG
The DNA here is from genome assembly GCF_021292245.1 of Micropterus dolomieu. NCBI lineage: Eukaryota > Metazoa > Chordata > Actinopteri > Centrarchiformes > Centrarchidae > Micropterus > Micropterus dolomieu. The sequence continues at coordinate 32,143,835 of NC_060151.1, forward strand.
AAAGCTCCAGAAACAAGAGTTCATCAAGACAGAACCTTCAAGTGTAACATGCTGAGGACAGAAAGGCAGAAGAAGACAGGATCTTACCTGCTTTGGAGCTTCACAGGTGAGTTTCTGAGAGCAAATACTAACGTCTGATCATCAGCTCTGTTTTTCATATTTGAGGAGGAGGACACAATAGTGCTGATGATCACCCCTGTGTTTCTATTGGCTGGTTCACAGTCAGCTCTTATAAAAGGGCAAGTACTGATAACACCAAGGAGGGAAACTCCGTGTTTAATGTTTGTGTTTGAGAACAGATGATTTACAGTAAATAATGTCACTTTGAAGCAGAAGAAATTTAACAGAAAGTAAAAGTGTTGGTTTCTAAAGGAAGCACAGAGTGTGGAGCCACACTCTGTGCTTCCTTTAGAAGAAGCTCTGACATTAAAACACATCTACAGGATGTTGATTATCATTATTACTCCATATAAGGCAGATAAACCCCCCTACAACTTACACACTGCTCCTTAAGTCAGGTTTTTTCAAACCTTTCAGTTGTTACTTACAGCACAACCTCTGACCTTCCACTGACTCGAATTTTTATACACTTGCAATCAAAATTCTTCATGATATATTCAATGACCTCTCCAGTCTCAACATTATCCAGCCCCTTCATGGCGAGCATCTTTAGTACTCAGCAGAGCACCCTGAGCTGATGCTGTGTGAAGGCAAAGGGTGGTCACACAATGTGTGAACACACCCTGACCTCTGACCCCCGACAGCTGTTCTGACTCTATAAAACCGTCACACTGTGATGCCATTAGACACCTGGTCGGGATGAAGTCACTGATATTAAAAGCGAAACTTCTAGTGGAACAAGTTGTTATCTGACGTTTGCATCTGATCTCTGTCATAAAGTCCCTGTGGGTTCCT
>NC_060151.1:32144849-32161870 GCF_021292245.1 Micropterus dolomieu
AAGGGCAAGTACTGATAACACCAAGGAGGGAAACTCCGTGTTTAATGTTTGTGTTTGAGAACAGATGATTTACAGTAAATAATGTCACTTTGAAGCAGAAGAAATTTAACAGAAAGTAAAAGTGTTGGTTTCTAAAGGAAGCACAGAGTGTGGAGCCACACTCTGTGCTTCCTTTAGAAGAAGCTCTGACATTAAAACACATCTACAGGATGTTGATTATCATTATTACTCCATATAAGGCAGATAAACCCCCCTACAACTTACACACTGCTCCTTAAGTCAGGTTTTTTCAAACCTTTCAGTTGTTACTTACAGCACAACCTCTGACCTTCCACTGACTCGAATTTTTATACACTTGCAATCAAAATTCTTCATGATATATTCAATGACCTCTCCAGTCTCAACATTATCCAGCCCCTTCATGGCGAGCATCTTTAGTACTCAGCAGAGCACCCTGAGCTGATGCTGTGTGAAGGCAAAGGGTGGTCACACAATGTGTGAACACACCCTGACCTCTGACCCCCGACAGCTGTTCTGACTCTATAAAACCGTCACACTGTGATGCCATTAGACACCTGGTCGGGATGAAGTCACTGATATTAAAAGCGAAACTTCTAGTGGAACAAGTTGTTATCTGACGTTTGCATCTGATCTCTGTCATAAAGTCCCTGTGGGTTCCTGTAAAGCACCTGGCTTATTGTCACTGAGCAGGTGTGTCAGACTGCTGCTCACCTGGACACTCCAACCACCATCACATGATTTAACAAGATCTGATCTCAGTCCAGCCGATATGTATGGAAGTCTGAGGCTGTCCATATTAACATGAAGTCATTTAATTAATCTGAAACTCGTGTGCAACAGAAGAAACATTTACAAAGTTAAAATGAAAGAAACAGAGTCACAAAGATGAGTGTGAAGTTTTTCGGTCCATTTCAGGTCACTTTTATTACACAAACACTTTAAAGTCGGGACAAATTATCACAAAAAAACATCATGTTCATTAACTGTGAACAAACCAAACTTAAAACCCTCCTGCTGGGCTGGATGTGACGCCTCTCTGTCCACATGCTCAGATCGTCATGTGTCACCTGGACGTCGTCTAATTTACGGTTTCTGTATGTCCATCAGGTCTCTAAATATTAAATAACTATTCTTGAAATAAGGCACGCTGTGATTCAAAGTTACATTCAGTGGATTCAGATTATAAACAGACTGTCCAGCAGATACTTCACTGTCCCTATATTGATCTTCAGTATATAAACATGCAATAAACTGTTACCAACAGACCAACGCAGCTGTTTATTAATGTGTTAACTTCTGCAGACAGAACAGATGTAATTATAGAAGAACAAATACTGAGCGTTATTGCTTACAGCCACATTATATTGCGTTATTAATATTTTTTTCATGTTTGTATACTGCTAATAGATGCTGAAGTGGGACTTTAAGTGAAGTGTGAAAGTGCAGAGGACTCTCAATAAACAGGATTGTTAGGAATAATGTGATCTATCAAACACATAAGGCAGACATCAGACATGTTACATTAACAGATAACTCTGTTACTCAGTTCCTCCTACAGGAAGCCAGAAAGACTTCAGATTCAGGTTTTTAGATTTGAATTCAGACCCCATGTGATTTTTGTTTCCTTCCAAAAAACTTTCACAATCATTTATGAGCTAAATCTGAAGTTAAACCTGCAGAACCTCCTGAGAAAACAAAGAGAACGTTGAAATGATGAACCTGTTCCAACGTGAGGCTCATTAAGGCTCAATATCTTTTTACTAAAGTGCTGAAATTGTCCATAAAATGTTAAACCATAAATTCACAATATGAAAAAACAAACTTAAAATCTGAACTCAAACTCAGTGTTGCAAATGTTTATATGCTGCATGGAGTCTTCATCAGTTCTAGAAGTTCAGTCTGTTAAAACAGAGACTTTCATGTTTCTGCAGGTTGGATAATAAAGTGACGGGTGACTCCTCTTCATCATCATCTTCAGCTCCTCTCGCTCACTGCAGGGGGGAAAGTCAGAGGTCAAAGGTTAATCTGAGATGAGCAGAGGTTCCTAAAGACCACATCTGACTCCTATCAGCCAATCAGCGTCCTCTCTTGTCCTCAGGAGTGGACAATTGGACGCAGTGTTCGACATCAATGTCAGACAATAGGCTACTTACAGGATTATATTCAGTTTGCTAAACTCCGCCCCCTTACTTAATGTTGCTAATCTGTCAACCAACAGTTTACAATGATAACACTGCAGATTTAACATCAACCTTCACAGTGAGAAACAAACAGAAGCAAAAACAGCTTCTCGTTTCTAGCCGATGACCGTCAAACTTTATGAGCTGTAGCCAGCTAGCTAATTAAGCTAACATTAGCTCTGTGAGATGTTCCAAACAGAAGGCATCACTTTCAAGTGAAGGCATCTCTGCTTACATTGGTTTCAAACCGCCTTCGAGGGCAGCACTGATGGCAATGTGTGTCAGTAGAGACGCTAGCCTTAGCATCAGCTAACTAGCCAAACTTGGTTGGTTACAGTCACGGGCTAATATGATAGTTCAGTGTTTAGTTCTTTCTAGCTTTTCAAAAATCAAAGTGAGAAAACTACTAAAACCTTTTAAAAACGTATTTCTGTATAGGAATTCAGTTGTTTGTCCGCCATCTTGACCAGTTTTTGTAAGCGGCTGCGGCCGCTGGTTTATGGGTAACAGCAGCATCATGCATCGATGATGCTTTCAAAACTGGCCGTTACGGGGGCAGCTTGAAAGCATCTTACGATCGTTTGAGCCGTTTGGAACAGCACTCGATGCTGTGCTGTTAGACACCTTCTGAGACAGCAGTTTAGCCCCTTTTCAACACAGCCGTTGTCTCCCGCTGACAATTATTAAAGCGAGACACCTTTAAAACTAAAATATTCAGCTGATGCTATCATGCTAACAGACCGAAGCTAAAGCTAACAGGTCATTGGCCTACCGTGCTGCTGTGTTCAGGGGCAAAGGTCACGCCTTTGCCTGCTCTGTCCTGAGATCCGCTGCTGCTGCCGCTGACCAGGCTCTTCTTCATGATACCTGAACATCAGAACAGACACGGGTGACGTTCATGTACTGATTATAAATGTTAATATTCTGTTTGTCCAGCTGCGGTGTGTCCTCCCCACCTGCAGGCGGCAGCGCGTCCGGTCTCTGCTGGCTGCTTTTGTGAGAAGGAGGGTGGTTTCCGGTCCTGGAGAGGCGGCGCTGGCGTGGGTTCAATATGGCGGCCAGAGAGACAATGCCGGGGGGCGGGACTTTACCCATCCTCAGATACAAGTCCTTGATCTCTCGCTTCTGATTGGCCTGCAGGTTCTGCACCTCCGCCAGGTGTCTGGGATTACAAAGGAAAGGTTAAAGGAGGATTCATGGGGGATTAAAGGAGCTCAGTGTTAAGAAGGTAAAGGTTGTATCGTAACATTTCTCAGCAACTGAATACGAACAAATTACTGCAGATGTTGAAAAGTTCTGTAGAAACAGCAACAGTCTGCAGACCTCACCTCCTAAAGGAGATTTCAGTTTACCCTTCCAGAGACAGATTAGGTAAAATATGCTGGAAAGTTATGACGGTTGTGTTTCTGGACATGTCGCTGTGTCCGTCGCCTGCAGCAAAGCGTAATGTCCGTGTTGGGATAGCGCCTTTCCAGTCTTTTCGCCCACTCAGAGAGCAGAGACTAAGGCTCACAGGAAACAGAAACTCATTCACACACAGATGGAACAGCCATCAGAGGCAGTTTGGGTTTCAATTAGCCCAGGGACACTTGACATGCCCATGAGGAGCGTTTCAGAATCAGAGTGTTTTGCCTGATTTTGCTGACATGTTTAGATTTTGTTGATTTGTTTTATTTCGTATGAAAATTGGTAGATTTATCTGTTATCTCTTTTCTTTTTAATGTTATCTTCCTACTTTTAAAATAGATTTTGTGTAATAATAATTTCCCATCATCAGAACCCTCAGAGGGTCTCATGACATCTTTGCTTTTTGTTTTCATGTTGTTTTGTTGACAGAACTTAGATAAATAGTCTCTTTTGGGAAAACAACATCAGCATCAATCCAAACGTTACCTTCCCCGGAGCTCCTGCAGCTCCTTCCACATCTCCTCGCTCTCGCTCTCTGATTCGTCAGAGCTGATGCAGGGTGCTGGGCGGTTCCATGATTGGCTGAAGCTGCTGCCACTCGAGCTGGTTGACCCCTCCCATGGACTGCCACTTGGCCTCCTCTTCTTCTTCTCCTCTTCCTCCTCTTCCTTCTGTGGACCAGGGTTTTCATGGTCACCCTGGAGACGTGGGGGCAGCGTGCTTAGCTCATCTGTACTGCTCCCTGAGCTCTCTGTTTGGTTCGGCCTGGAGGGAGGTGGGGAGTGGGCAGTGGGTGTGGCCTGGTTGAGGGGACGGGGTTCTTGATGACAGGCAGCAGGAGTGTCTTTAGAGGCCGTCACCTGGAAACGACCAATGGCAAGGACTGAAGTTTTCTTCACTGAAAAAGAAACAGAAGAAGAAACCGAAGTTACTTCAAAGCACGGGGCACTTCCTGTCGGCTTGGAGACGTTGCGAGGCTACCCAGCCGACAGTTCTTACGGTCCGCGTTGCCTCGACGTGTAGTTACATATTTGAGGACGTGCAAATCAGGTTACTGCGTAGGGTATCGGGCTATGCAGAGGCTACGCCGTCGATTGGACGCGGAAGTATAAATTGCACTTTAGTGATAGGATGAGAAGCCAAGTCATCCGTGAGGAACTCGGAGCAGAGCCACTGCCAGTTGAGGTGGTTCAGGCATCTGGTAAGGATGCCCCCTGGACGCCTCCCTAAGGAGGTGTTCCAGGCACGTCCAGCTGGGAGGAGGCCTCGGAGATGACCCAGGACTAGGTGGAGAGATATCTTCACACTGGCCAGGGAACGCAGCCAGAGCTGGCTAATGCGGCTCGGGAAAGGGAGCTCTGGGATCCTCTGCTGGAGCTGCTGCCCCGCGACCCGACCCCAGACAAGTGGTTAAAGAAGGATGGATGGATGTACGATGTTGGTTGCCTCATGTGTCTCACCTGTGTTAACCGCCCTGCCAGCTTGTGTGTTTAAAGTCAGTGTGCCTCCCTGGTCTTTGTCAGTCCGTTACTGTTGTGTGTTTCTGCCCACATTTTTTGGATTCTGATTTTTTTCTGCCTTCCCAGCCTATTCTTTGGTCTGTGGACCTCTGGACTTTGCCCGTGGTCTTATTGGCTTATTTTACTTTTGTTCCAGACACCTTTCTTGGTTTATTTTGGACATTAATTCACCTTTTTGTGTTCTCACAATAAAACTAGAAAACTGATCCTTCTCTGCTCTGAATTTCTGCGTCCGGGACCAAACCCCTGTTTTCCTGTGTCTGCTCTTGGCATTTGTGACATTTAGTTTTTGACATCAGCCTCAGACGTTCATTATATAACATATTAGTTCATTTCTATAAAAATCTACTCTATTTGTGAGATACTTTGTGTTTTTGATGGTTGGAAAGTCTCAGAGTAAAGATGTAAACAGGCAGACTCACACACAGGTGTGACTTACCTTCCTGGATGGGGGACAGACCGGGTGAGGGTAACATGGGGGAGGACACCTGGACAAAAGAAATAACATCATGATCAGAGTTATAGATTTGACCTGATGCCTCATGGTGCTCATTATGTAAACTTTATTATGGCTGTTTGGATCCTCGTTTGAATCCAGCAGGAGCGACAAAACAGAACATCAGAAAATAATAAAAACAGGAAGCTAAAGGTTTAATTTCATGTCAGAAAATCAAATATGTTTCCTGTTGGTGTCTTACACTGTTGGTAGGACGCAAGACAGGTGGTGAGGAAGTGGGGGAGGCACAGAGCTCGCCTCTTGGACTGGGAGCACTACTGATACTGGGAACAGTTGACCGAATAGGAGCGGTGGTCAGACTGGAAACACTGGTCGGTTTGTGTGCAGAGGCCACACTGGGAACACTGGCCCGAATGGGAGAACTGGTCAGACTGGAAGCCCTTGCCTGAATGGGAGCATTTGTCCGATATGGAACCCTGGTCAGCCTAGAAGTGCTGGTCCGAATGGAAGTACTGTTCAGACCAGGAGCACTGGTCAGACTGGGAGCACTGGTCAGACCAGGAGCACTGGTCAGACTGGGAGTACTGTTCAGTCTGGGAGAACTGGTCAAACTTAGAGTTGTGGCAAGACTAGGATTACAGTGCCTGTTAGGAGCACTGGTTAGACTGGGTGTACAGGTCAGATTGGGAGTACTGACCCAGTTGGAAGCACTGGTCAGACTGGGAGCACTGGACAGACTGGGAAGACTGGTCAGACTGGGAGAAGTGGTCAGACTGGGAGCACTGGTCACATTGGGAGCACTGGTCAGACTGGGAACACTGGTCAGACTGGGAGCACTGGTCACATTGGGAGCACTGGTCAGACTGGGAGCCCTGGTCAGACTGGGAGAAGTGGTCAGATTAGGAGCACTGGTCAGATTAGGAACACTGGTCAGACTGGGAGCACTGGTCAGACTGGGAGCACTGGTCAGACTGGGAACACTGGTCAGACTGGGAGCACTGGTCAGACTGGGAGCACTGGTCAGACTGGGAACACTGGTCAGACTGGGAGCACTGGTCACATTGGGAGCACTGGTCAGACTGGGAGAAGTGGTCAGATTAGGAGCACTGGTCAGACTGGGAGCACTGGTCAGACTGGGAACACTGGTCACATTGGGAGCACTGGTCAGACTGGGAGCTGGTCACATTGGGAGCACTGGTCAGACTGGGAGCAGAAACAGTCTCTGAACCTGTGAAGCAGATAAATGATCGGTGAATCTGTTCAGTCTGGTGTGATACCACTGTGATGTCAGCAGGGACTCACCATTAGGGGGCGGAGCTGAGCTGACCTTCAGCTGAAGTGGACTGTGAGGCTGAAATGAGTGAATGAATTCATCACTGAATGAATGAATTAACAAACTGTTTCAGCTCCTCATATTCAGAGTTTCGTCTGTTCCTACCAGGCTGATCTTACTTCTCTGAAAGAATAAATGTTTATGCTGCTAATCCACAGAAACCAGGTCTGTCTAACCCCCTACCCCGATCACAGAAACCAGGTCTGTCTAACCCCCTACCCCGATCACAGAAACCAGGTCTGTCTAACCCCCTACCCCGAACCCAGAAACCGTATCTGTCTTATCCCCTACCCCGATAACAGAAACCGTATCTGTCTAACCCCCTACCCCGATCACAGAAACCAGGTCTGTCTAACCCCCTACCCCGAACCCAGAAACCGTATCTGTCTTATCCCCTACCCCGATAACAGAAACCGTATCTGTCTTATCCCCTACCCCGATCACAGAAACCAGCTCTGTCTAACCCCCTACCCCCAACCCAGAAACCGTATCTGTCTAACCCTCTACCCCGATCACAGAAACCAGGTCTGTCTAACCCCCTACCCCGAACCCAGAAACCGTATCTGTCTTATCCCCTACCCCGATCACACAGAAACCATATCTGTCTAACCCCCTACCCCGATCACAGAAACCAGGTCTGTCTAACCCCCTACCCCGAACCCAGAAACCGTATCTGTCTTATCCCCTACCCCGATCACACAGAAACCATATCTGTCTAACCCCCTACCCCGATCACAGAAACCAGGTCTGTCTAACCCCTTACCCCGAACCCAGAAACCGTATCTGTCTTATCCCCTACCCCGATCACAGAAACCAAGTCTGTCTAACCCCCTACCCCGAACCCAGAAACCGTATCTGTCTTATCCCCTACCCCGAACCCAGAAACCGTATCTGTCTTATCCCCTACCCCGATCACAGAAACCATATCTGTCTTATCCCCTACCCCGATCACAGAAACCATATCTGTCTTATCCCCTACCCCGAACCCAGAAACAATATCTGTCTAACCCCCTACCCCGATCACAGAAACAATATCTGTCTAAACCCCTACCCCGATCACAGAAACCATATCTGTCTAAACCCCTACCCCGATCACAGAAACCATATCTGTCTTATCCCCTACCCCGGACCCAGAAACCATATCTGTCTTATCCCCTACCCCGGACCCAGAAACCATATCTGTCTTATCCCCTACCCCGATCACAGAAACCATATCTGTCTTATCCCCTACCCCGGACCCAGAAACCAGGTCTGTCTAACCCCCTACCCTGAACCCAGAAACTGTATCTGTCTTATACCCTACCCCGATCACAGAAACCAGGTCTGTCTAGTTCCCTTCCCTGAAAGAATTTCTTCTTCCCAATTGTCCATTTTGGTCCAAACCAGGTTTATTTAGTTTACTTCTTTACTTCTTAATACCTGCCTGGACAACAGAATGAGGTTTCTCTAATCCCCTACCCCAAGTACAGAACCAGGTTTCTCTTATTCCCTAACCCAAGTACAGAAAACATTATCTGGTTGCTGACGTGCGGATAAAAGTTCTGAATATTCTTGAGGAGCCCCTGAACTCACCATCATTACCCAGGTAAGTCTGTTTTAACAGGAACTCACCTGTAACTGATGCTCCCATCCTACCTGAGGTGCGTCTTGAGTCCGGCCAGGCGGCAGCCCCTCCTGGCTGTCTGGGGCGGAGTATGTCTGAGGGGTGGGGGGGCTATAGGACACCTTGGGTGAGAAGGGCGCCGAGAAGGAGGCTTGGCTTAGAGGATGGAGGTTGGTGCCCAGGGATGGAGACATGGGGGGAGTAAGGGGAGCCTGGGGGGAGGGAACTGGAGGAGACATAGGCTGAGAGTGAGGGTGAAAGCCCTGGTTGGGGGTCACAGGTGGAGGCATGAGGGACTGGGCCACACTCATGGCCAGAGAGAGTACACTGGCCAGAGAGAAGAGAGGCTGGTCAGGGGGGGGCCAGTGAGGAGGGGAAGGAGGGGGGAGAGCTGAGGAAGACGAGGAGGGGCTGAGGAGGGAGGGGTTACTCTGGACTCGGGGGAGGCTGGTGGAGGAGCCCTGGGTGGGGAAAGGGGCGTTGTAGGGGGGAGACGGGAGGTAATACTGACGAGGAGGGGGGGGGTCTGGGTGGGTGTAGTGGAGGGGGTATGGGGGGGTCTGATGGGAGGCAGCTGGAGAGAGAGAGAGAGGTGGGGGCGGGGGGTAAGATTATCAACAGCAGGCTTCAAAATGAAAATCTGTAAAGTGGACAGCGTGTATCTGAAGCTCGTTCTCATTCCCAGAGCGTCAAATAGCTACGCTTTGTCACGTCTTTCAGTTTCCAACGCAAATGGCAACGTTTGGCATCGTAGTTCTACACACTGGGGGAAGCCCTTTAGCACCATCGCTCAACACTAAACGTACTTCCATAAATAACACAAAAGTCCAAGTAAGGAGGTGGTCGGGTGGGACAAAATCACCCTGGAGACTGTATCCCATGTGAACCAAAAAGTCAACATTTATTCCTTTTAGTGATGTTACGTAACTTACGTAGCATTACATAATGTCTGAGAAGGTTCTCAGTCATCCAGGTCACAGTATCCAAAGAAGGTTGAAGTCAAGGGCAACTGGACTTGGTTGAAGATATTAGAAGACGTTTCGTCCCGACTGGCAGGGAAACATTTGCCAGGATCATCGATACTGCTGGTTCGTTAGTGTTCCTGGTTGTTATGTCCGAGGAGGGGGTCTACGCCACCACTTATCCCCCACTTACAATGCTGTCCTTTCATCACTTCCCAGGAAACTCAACAAACGTAACCTGTTGGCCTCAGGTGAAGATACCAACGATGGTCGTTCAGTCTCGGCCTCAGGTGAAGATACCAACGATGGTCGTTCAGTCTCGGCCTCAGGTGAAGATACCAACGATGGTCGTTCAGTCTTGGCCACAGGTGAAGATACCAACGATGGTCGTTCAGTCTTGGCCACAGGTAGTCTTAACGACTGTAACGACTGTCGTCACAGCAACAAGGAACACTAACGAACCAGCGGTATCGATGACCCGGGCCAACGACCCCACTGAGGTTAAGTAGCTGAGTTTCCCTGCCAGTCAGTCAGAACTGAAGAAGTCCTTTGGATGAGGGACGAAACGTCTTCCAGTATCTTCAACCAAGTCCAGCTGCCCTTGATTTTAACCTTCGTTGGATAGCATTACAAAACATACGTATGTAAGTAACGCAGTTATTTTCTGCCAAACCTTGATCTTTTTCTACCTCTAACTAAGTAGTTTTGTCACCTCAACTTAACCAAGCAGCAAAGTTTCACAATGTTAGTTTCATTTTGAAAGTCTAACTGGAGGTTATTCTTGCTAACTTGACCACAGAGCCCTACACGTACAAAAAACAACGCTAAAAGGTACCAAGGGTGATAAAAAGTGAGCAAGCGTCCACATGCGACACCCTGGGATGAGAACATCTTGTCCGTTATACATGAACGAATAGAGAAGGCGTTCGTCTACCTGTTGAGGTGTGGAAAGACTGTGACCTCAGTGATCTGACGGAGGGCGTGGCCTCCGAGTCGACGTAGAAGTCTACGCCCTTCAAGGGGGAGGGGTCAACATCTGCAATGTCTGAAGGGACGACACAGCGTTTGATCACTCAGTCAGCTTGTAAAGATTATAGTAAATGTTTCAGCAGCAGTCAGAGATGCATCAAAACATGATCTCAGCTGTCGTATCTGAAAATGTGTCACATTCAGGAAGTGACAGCCAGGAACAAGCTACCTGAGATGCTCTGTGCAGCTGTTAGCAGCTAACGGTATATATATATATATATATATATACAGAGTTTGGTATCCTTACAAATGTATGTGGCTTTTATTATCCGATGGTGGACTGCGTGTGAAACATCAAATTGTCTGAGAGGCAGGACCACCCACTCCACGATCATCCTGTCACACACCTTCTAAATCTTTTTCTAAACTATTTCGATAACACCCTCCACCTTTTTCCTTCTTTTCTTACCAGGCAGTGAAGACGTGGACTGAGTTCTGGAGAGGCTCTGGGCCGGCAGCTTTGGGTAAAGAAAATGTAAAATTATGAAAAACAGCGCCTCGGGACACATTACTACTGAGATGAATTGATTTGTCATTGTCAGGAAATTGACAACAAACACAACATTCGACTAATCGTTGCTCGGACAAAAAAAGACTTTTGAAGACGTCGCTTTGGACTTCAGGAAAATCAGAAAACAGAAAATGATTCGTTCACACACACACATACCATGGACTCGAGCTGCGTGGAGGCATTCAGGTGAGATGACCTGTTGGCATCGGCCAGCTGCTGTTTATGCATCATAGACTCCGCCCTCCTGATGATGTCATACATGCGGACAATGAATCCTTCTCGCTCCTCAGGCAGGATGAAGTCCCTGTGGATCTGAACGCAGAGATATGAAAGCACAAGGTTGCACCATCATAACCAAAACTAAATTCATCAGAACAGTATTTCCTGAAAGAATTTTGCTTTCCAGGAAAAATAACTGGAGGAAGGTTGTTTGTATTTTTGTGCCTCGTAGAGCACTGCGCTCCCAGAATGCACCTGTGGTTCCTAGAGTCTCCAAAAGTAGACTAGGAGCCAGAGCGTTCAGCTATCAAGCTCCTCTCCTGTGGAACCAGGTTCCAGTTTGGGTTCAGGAGGCAGACACCATCTCCACATTTAAGAGTAGGCTTAAGACTTTCCTCTTTGATAAAGCTTATAGTTAGGGCTGGCTCAGGTGAGTCCTGAACCATCCCTTAGTTATGCTGCTATAGGCCTAGACTGCCGGGGGATTTCCCATGATGCACTGAGCTCCTCTCTCTCCCTCTCTATGCAACCTCATCCCATTAGACCGGCAGACTGAACCAGAGCTGTGCCCTGATTGGCTGTTGGTGCTCACCATCACAGAGGCGATGTCCTCTGGATTGTCTCCGTCCAGATCGAACTTAAACGTCACCATCTTACTGTTGTGAGTCTGCAGCTGACACTCCACCACCCGGTCCACCATGTCTGACATCTGAACACACCAGCACACACACTCCGTCACACACGATGTTTAGATTTACACATCATCTATGGCTGTAATGATGACAGTGACTCAGGTTTTCACCCCTGTCATTCTCAGACGAGCTCTCGCTTTCCGCCTGAACTGCTTCGCGGCCGCCTGTGGGGTCACCTCCTTGTTCCCTCTGTCTGATTGGCCGTCATTGCCGTCACTCAACCCTGAGGTCACATCAGAGGCGTAGCTACAAACAGAAAAAGCCACACGAGCAGGTACAAAACAGATTCAGGAGGTTTACTGAGTACGTCTATGTGCCGTCGTTGAGAGGACTGAGCCTCAGTGAGACGACGCTCGTGGGAAGAGGACGTTTTTTAGAAAGTGGGGATTTCGACATATTCTTACCCCAACTCGACCAACATATGGACGGTTGGTCAACACCCGTCAACACCCATTAGCGTCTGTATTTAACGCCCTGGGTACCCTTTAGCCTCATTTTTTTAGATGTCACGTTAGCAAGAATAAATATGCATAAGTTACGCAACTTATGTAACAAATAAAAACATTGTTGACTTTTTGTTTCACACGGGAAACAAACACCTGTCTCCTGGTTGAAAGTCCAGTTTCTGGCCCACCCGTCCACCCCAACCAGCGCCTCAGACTTACGCTTTAAAAAACAACGCTACAGGGTTTCCCCAGAGGGTTACAAAGGGACACCAAGGGGTGTTGACCACACGTCCATGTGTGAATGTGACTTGGGAGAACGGGATGGAAATATGTGTTTGTGTTACCTGTCGACAGGTGAGGTAAAGCCGCTGACTGATCCAGATTGCAGTCGCTCGGCATTGTGGGACACGGCGATGCTCTGGAGAAGACAAACAGAAGTGACTGTGAGTGAGTTTATTTAGTGTTTATTTTCCCATGATGCAACGGGAAAACCAATTCCACAAGGTCAGTAAAAAGCCTCACAGAGCTGATTGGTCCGCACCAAAGTGCGACCAAAGTTCATCTTTTGTTGCGTTCAGTTAGTTCTGGTTTGGTTCCACTTTGCTAATATGCGAGCTAAAGAACTTTACATGAGGGACCTGCGTCCTGTCCTCATCTATGTGGGGGCGTCTCCCTGTACTTGACATCGATCGGTCTGTAAACGGACGTTATTCTGACGTCAGTGTGTCGTTGGTAGCTTTGACAAGAATGAATGAACCGCTGTACGTCTTTTCACACCTGTAACTTTAGTTTAGATCAAACTCAAAAGTCGGGAACAAACGGGTGTGAAAGCCCCCTGAAGGTCTCTCATGTCAGTACTGTTGTTTCTCCTCTAGAGGGCGACACAGACGTCATTTCTGGACGGACATCAGAGATCACGATGTCCTCAATAAACTGAATGATTCAACATGTGTTTCATGTGTGAGAGTTCAGTATTTGGGACTGAGTAAATAAAAAACAGCAGTTGTAAAAGCGTGTTAGCCCCGCCCCCATGTCGACACATTAGCCCCGCCTCCTGCTCACCTTGGGGAAACGCAGCACGGGGAGGGGTGGCGGTTTGGATCGAGCCCGAGTCACAGAGGGAGGAGGAGGCTTGGGTCGAGGGGTTTCCTGAACCAGGGGAGCAGGGGCGGGGACAGACGGAAGGGGGGCGGGGTTCGTGACCAGAGGGGGCGTGGCCTCAACCTTCTCCTGGACAACAGAGGAGCTAAAGGAGTTCTTATAGTCCGCTGGAGAGGAGAGAGAGTCATGAGTATAAATTTAAATGTTAGAATAATAAATAAACAATAAAATATTAATAATAAAAAGTATTAAAATCATTTCCTGACATGCAGCGGAGGAGTGTGACGTCTGTCTGTCGTCCTCATCGTCGCCGTCTCCTCCCGTCCTGCTGGACACGCTGCTGATCCCAGAGTCCACCGGGCTGCTGCTTGATGATGCCACCGTCCCTGGGGGCGTGGCTTGTAGCGAGCCGGGGGCGGGGCCTGAAACAGCAGCTGAGTCCTGCTGTGAGTTTAAACAGAGACAGAACAGCTGAGAGGACCCACCTGTCACTCAGAGAAACATTTTATTTGAACCCCTCCTGTTTATCATGGAGCAAAATATAAACAATGAATAAAAACAATTTAACACGATATAATTTAGTTTATGTGCAGAACATTTAATCCAGTTTATTGGTGTCCATAATGTTTCCAATGAAGCTTTTATGACAGCTGTTTATTGTGCTGAGAGGAGGAATGAAACAAACACACCTTCCCAGCAGCAGACGTGCTCGTGGCAGCTGCAGGCTTCTGATTGGGCGCCTCAGGTGGTAAGGGGGCGGGGTCAGACTCCTCCTCGACCGCAGCTTCCTTATGGCGGTTCAGGGCGTCCTCCAGCAGGCGGCGCTGTTTCTCCCGCTGACGCTTTATGGCCGTCACTTGGTGTCTGATCGCCTTGGCAACCTGATTATAGTCCGCCTTACACACGAACCCCAGCACCACCATCTCCTGGGCCACCTCCTCGGGGACGTCCTTGTACACCTCGAACAGGAACTCGATGGCGTTGTTGTCTTTGTATTTCCCGTGAAGCTTCTTGTTGTCGTCCATCCGCAGCCAGAGCTTCAGAGCCGCCTTCGAGCCGTCGTCGTCCTCGGCCAGATCCACGTGGACTCCCAGCTGCTCCTGGAAGAACGGGTGATCCAGCAGGTCCTGAACCGTGAACCTGCAGGAAGAAGGAAGCAAGCCACAGCGACAAACCGCGACTCGGTCAAACACGCTGAAGTCGCTCAAAAGAATCAAAACAGCTTTTCATAAAAAGTAGCGAATCCTGTGGCGTGAAGTCCGTCGCTCTCTGTCTGCTAACTTCTCTCATCCTGCAGCCTGTTGTTGTTGTTTTCCTCACGTTGCTGCCTTCAAAATAAAAGCGCATAAGCCGTCTGTTGGAGCTGGATCAAATGAATGACGAGTATTTGATATTATTGGATCATTTCTATACAAAGAATATTCTGTTTGAAATAAATAAACTGTTTCATAGTAGTTTCAGTTTTGTGCAAAGGGAATTAAAGGCCCGTCCCAAATAAAAGCTATTAATCAAAGTGTTACGGTATATATGCTGTAGATATATATATATATTTGTCTTAATCTGTTAAACAAAATACACCTCAGGCCTTTAGTTCAAATGAGAGTCCAAGAAAGATTAAAGAACCTGACTGACTGTTTGGTTTCTGTTTTACTTTGGTTTGGTTTAAATTCATCAAATTTAAAGATATTGAGTCTAAAAACTGAGTCAATAAAATATCAACCTGCTTCCCACTCTGAGCTAATGTTGCTAATGCTAACAGCTGAGTGATGTAAACATCTTCATCATCATCAAAAGGACCGACTTCATTTCCTGCCGTCACTCTGTGCAGTGATTCACGGCGTTAAGCAGTTATAAGAAATGTTCCCTTCCCTGTCCCAGCTGTTTGATTGGCTGACAGGCGTGAATGCTGCCCTCTGATTGGTCACGCTACCTCTCACTGCTGTCGGGGCGGATGCAGCCCTCGATGATCTCCTTCAGCTCGGGGATGGTCACTTTGGAAAAACTGTCCGGTTTGATTCCCTGAGAGAAAAAACACACCGTCAACCATCTGCACAAAGACAGGAAGTAGATGGCGCTCAGATGGGCGGAGCCTTACGCTGGTGACCTTGCGGTAGATCTGCGCGGCGTTCTGACACTCGGAGTACGGATACTCGGACGTCGCCATCTCCAGCATGCACATGCCGAAGGCGTAAACGTCCACGGCCTCGTTGTACTTCTCCTCATACATCTCTGGAGCCATGAACTCCGGGGTCCCTGAACGCATCACCAGTCACAACAATAAGTAGGTCAACAACAGAAGCAATCAGACGCCTTACTGTCAGCAGGGGTTTGACCCTGCCGGCTCTCCGTACATGCCGTGGTCTTACCGATGACGCTCTTGGCGAACGAGGCCCTCTTGAGCGTGGCGAGGCCCAGGTCTCCGATCTTGACGGAGGCGACGGGCCCCGTGATGAAGACGTTGTCGCACTTGAGGTCTCGGTGCAGGATGGGGGGGCAGCGGGAGTGCAGGAACTGCAGACCCTTCAGGATCTGGAAGCTCCACCGCTGCAGCAGCTTCAGCTTCATGGGTCGGAACCTGCGCAGGTACCTGAAGGGGTTCAAAGAGATACACACCTGGTCAGGTGAGGAATGCGGGGCGTTCGGGAACTAAAATGAGTGTGGGGCGTTCAGGAACTAAAATGAGCATGGGATGTTTGATAACTAAAATGAGCATGGTACGTTCAGGAACTAAAAATGAGTGTGCGGCGTTAGGGAACTAAAATGAGCGCGGGACGTTCCGGTACTAAAATTAGCTTGGGACGTTCAGGAACTAAAATGAGCGTGGGACGTTCAGGAACTAAAATGAGTGTAGGACTTTCAGGAACTAGAATGAGCGTGGGGCTTCAGGAACTAAAATGAGCGTGGGATGTTCAGGAACTAAAATGAGCGTGGGATGTTCCGGAACTAAAATGAGTGTGGGATGTTTGATAACTAAAATGAGCATGGTACGTTCAGGAACTAAAAATGAGTGTGCGGGGTTAGGGAACTAAAATGAGCGCGGGACGTTCCGGTACTAAAATTAGCTTGGGACGTTCAGGAACTAAAATGAGCTTGGGACGTTAGGGAACTAAAATGAGCGTGGGGCGTTCAGGAACTAAAATGAGTGTGGGGCGTTCAGGAACTAAAATGAGTGTGGGGCGTTAGGGAACTAAAATGAGCGCGGGACGTTCCGGTACTAAAATGAGCGTGGGACGTTCAGGAACTAAAATGAGCGTGGGGCGTTAGGGAACTAAAATGAGTGTAGGACTTTCAGGAACTAGAATGAGCGTGGGGCTTAAGGGAACTAAAATGAGTGTGGGGCGTTCAGGAACTAAAATGAGTGTGCGGGGTTAGGGAACTAAAATGAGCGCGGGACGTTCCGGTACTAAAATTAGCTTGGGACGTTCAGGAACTAAAATGAGCTTGGGACGTTAGGGAACTAAAATGAGCGTGGGGCGTTCAGGAACTAAAATGAGTGTGGGGCGTTAGGGAACGAAAATGAGCGCAGGACGTTCCGGTACT
>NC_060151.1:32161970-32162838 GCF_021292245.1 Micropterus dolomieu
AAAAATGAGCGTGGGATGTTCAGGAACTAAAATGAGCGTGGGATGTTCAGGAACTAAAATGAGCGTGGGATGTTCCGGAACTAAAATGAGTGTGGGACATTTGGTAATAAAAATGAGCGTGGGACGTTACAAAACTAAAATGAGTTTGGGAATTTCAGGAACTGAAATGAGTGTGGGACGTTTGGTAACTAAAATGAGCTTGAGACGTTCAGGAACTAAAATGAGTGTGGGACGTTTGATAACTAAAATGAGCGTGGGACGTTCAGGAACTAAAATGAGCGTGGGACGTTCCGGAACTAAAATGAGTGTAGGACGTTTGGTAATAAAAATGAGCGTGGGATGTTCAGGAACTAAAATGAGCGTGGGACGTTCAGGAACTAAAATGAGCTTGGGAAGTTCAGGAACTAAAATGAGTGTGGGGCGTTAGGGAACTAAAATGAGTGTGGGACGTTTGGTAATAAAAATGAGCGTGGGACGTTACAAAACTAAAATGAGCTTGAGACGTTCAGGAACTAAAATGAGCATGGGATGTTTGATAACTAAAATGAGCATGGTACGTTCAGGAACTAAAATGAGCTTGGGACGTTCAGGAACTAAAAATGAGTGTGGGACGTTTGGTAATAAAAATGAGCGTGGGATGTTACAAAACTAAAATGAGCTTGAGACGTTCAGGAACTAAAATGAGTGTGGGGTGTTAGGGAACTAAAATGAGCGTGGGACGTTCAGGAACCAAAATGAGTGTGGGGCATTCAGGAACTAAAATGAGTGCAGGACGTTTGGTAATAAAAATGAGCGTGGGACGTTCAGGAACTAAAATGAGTGTGGGGTGTTAGGGAACTAAAATGAGCGTGGGACGTTCAGGAACCAA
>NC_060151.1:32162858-32171017 GCF_021292245.1 Micropterus dolomieu
ACAAAACTAAAATGAGCTTGAGACGTTCAGGAACTAAAATGAGCATGGGATGTTTGATAACTAAAATGAGCATGGTACGTTCAGGAACTAAAATGAGCATGGTACGTTCAGGAACTAAAATGAGCGTGGGACGTTACAAAACTAAAATGAGCTTGAGACGTTCAGGAACTAAAATGAGCATGGGATGTTTGATAACTAAAATGAGCTTGGTACATTCAGGAACTAAAATGAGCATGGTACGTTCAGGAACTAAAATGAGCGTGGGACGTTCAGGAACCAAAATGAGTGTGGGGCATTCAGGAACTAAAATGAGTGCAGGACGTTTGGTAATAAAAATGAGCGTGGGACGTTCAGGAACTAAAATGAGTGTGGGGTGTTAGGGAACTAAAATGAGCGTGGGACGTTCAGGAACCAAAATGAGTGTGGGGCATTCAGGAACTAAAATGAGGGTGGGACGTTCAGGTAATAAAAATGAGCTTGGGACGTTCCGGAACTAAAATGAGTGTGGGGTGTTAGGGAACTAAAATGAGCATGGGACTTTCAGGAACTAAAATGAGCATGGGATGTTTGATAACTAAAATGAGCATGGTACGTTCAGGAACTAAAATGAGCTTGGGACGTTCAGGAACTAAAAATGAGCGTGGGACGTTACAAAACTAAAATGAGCTTGAGACGTTCAGGAACTAAAATGAGCATGGGATGTTTGATAACTAAAATGAGCATGGTACGTTCAGGAACTAAAATGAGCATGGTACGTTCAGGAACTAAAATGAGCGTGGGACGTTACAAAACTAAAATGAGCTTGAGACGTTCAGGAACTAAAATGAGCATGGGATGTTTGATAACTAAAATGAGCTTGGTACATTCAGGAACTAAAATGAGCATGGTACGTTCAGGAACTAAAATGAGCGTGGGACGTTCAGGAACCAAAATGAGTGTGGGGCATTCAGGAACTAAAATGAGTGCAGGACGTTTGGTAATAAAAATGAGCGTGGGACGTTCAGGAACTAAAATGAGTGTGGGGTGTTAGGGAACTAAAATGAGCGTGGGACGTTCAGGAACCAAAATGAGTGTGGGGCATTCAGGAACTAAAATGAGGGTGGGATGTTCCGGAAATAAAAATGAGCGTGGGACGTTCAGGTAATAAAAATGAGTGTGGGACGTTCCGGAACTAAAATGAGTGTGAGACGTTCCGGAACTAAAATGAGTGTGAGACGTTCCGGAACTAAAATGAGTGTGAGACGTTCCGGAACTAAAATGAGTGTGAGACGTTCCGGAACTAAAATGAGTGTGGGGTGTTAGGGAACTAAAATGAGCGTGGGACGTTCAGGAACTAAAATGAGTGTGAGGCGTTCAGGAACTAGAATGAGCATGGGACGTTCAGGAACTAAAATGAGTGTGAGGCGTTCAGGAACTAAAATGAGCGTGGGACGTTCAGGAACCAAAATGAGTGCGGGACGTTCAGGAACTAAAATGAGTGTGGGACGTTCAGGAACTAAAATGAGTGTGAGACGTTCAGGAATTAAAATGAGCTCGGGGCATTCAGGAACTAAAATGAGCACGTGGTGTTCAAGAATTAAATTTGCCATGGGATGTTAACTAAATAGTGTACATACTAAATAATATAAATTGTACGTAATTGTCAGCTGCTCCCAGATTCAGTCTCCATTAATGAAACACTGGGATGCTGCTGACGCCAGCATTCTACTTCTAAATACTACAGTACTGTGTTCAATATTCAGATTTTGAGGTTGCTTTTCTGTCGTGGCTCTTGAGTTCACAGTTTATCTGATGTGTGTTTGGAATCAGGATGAAGGTCGCTGCAACCAGAAGTGAAAAACCAGCCGGTACTAAAGAAAATACGACCAGAACTAAAAGTGTAACTACATAAAATCAGGTCTTTTTTAGTCATGAACTCACGTCTTGAGGGTCCCGGACGTCATGAGCTCCGTCACCAGGATGGTGCATTTGTGGCCCCTCAGCGTCGACTTCCAGGAGTCGAAGAATCGGACGATGTTCGGATGCTGCAGAGCTTTCAGCATCTCCACCTCCTCAGTGAACCTCTGACGCTCCGCCTTGTTCAGACGATGAGTCTGAGGGGTCAAAGGTCGTCAATCAGTCAACCAGTTCATTTATGCAACACCTGAAAGCAGAGCTGGACTGGTAGTCTGGCTTTTGCCCGGTGTGCCAAGGCACCTGGGGTCCGATATAATTTAAATTATATATTTATTAATAATTTTAAAAAAGGGCCAACAACCGGCAAATAAAAAAGAGACAGGTTTTATTTGTTTGTTTTTATTTATGACCCATCAGCTGCTGGAGTTTGGTCACAACCGGTTACAATAATTTATCACATTTATCTGCATTATCAAGGAATAATAACGTAAGTAAAAATAATAAAATAAATTTGATTAAATTGATGCAATAAAATGTTTTTATAAAATAATAAATGTAATCAAAGAAAATAAAAAAGTTAGAAAAAACAGAATAATAAAGTAAAATGAAATTAAGTAAAAGAATATAATGTAAAAAAGTTAAATTAAAAGGCTGTCCTTAGGCCACAGAGAGAAGTGAGTTTGTTTTATTTGAACAAATTAAGGTTTGGATCTGGAAACCAGCTCAGCACAAGAAAGAAGAACTGCTGCAGAACTTTTTCCTGTCATCACATCATTGTTTCCAGGAAACGTTCAGGAGCTTATTAAGAAACCCGTAAAATGAAGAGTCGTTAAATCATAATTTAGCAGCATGAAGAAGAGATCAGATCATCTCAGGACCTCTGGAGGGTCCCCGACCCACAAGTTGGGAACCATCAACCGAGAGCTGACCTTTGACCTCATTACCTCATGGGGACCATGGGGCCCGGCCCTGACCGAGCTGGGACCTGAGGTCAGCTGAAGGTTAGCGGTCAGCTGTGCAGTGAATGGAAGTGAAGCTGCGCTCGCTCGTGCGTGATATAAAGTGTTGGTGGTGACTCAGCAGTTTGTTGTACCGTACACAGTATCTGATTGGACAGACGGCTGCTGGTTGATGTTGATAACAACACACACACACAGAGTTCACTGAAGTGACGCCAAACATTTAAAGGGAAACGTTCTGTTCTAGTTCAGCTCCTTGCTAGTCCTCGACATGCAGACTGGCTCTTCTGATTCGTGGACGGGCTCGCCCTCCTGACCCACGGCCGCCCCTCGTCTTGATGCATCTCATGATGACATCACAGCAGTCAGGTGACGTGACGTGACGTCCCCCCTACCCCCTTCGGGTGTTTCTGGTTACAGAGTCAGTCCAGGTTCTCAGAGCTCTCTGGGACTCAGCTGGTTAATGAGGACGTCTCGCACAAACACAAATACTGTCCTGACACAATCGGCTCAGACGATTACAGATTTTGTTACGATTATAGTCTGAGGAATAATCATAGTTTCACAATTACCACGATTATTATGCATTAATTAAAAGTTCACAACACTAGTAATGACTTAAGTTGATTTTTAGTATTTAATGACCTTAACAATTATGTAAGTATTATTAAAATAAGAGGAATATTAACTTTATTTATCTCCTGGTTCTCATCTCTCATGCAGTGTTAATTATAACTGAAATGCAGTTAATTGGTTATAGTCCTGGAAGTCTATCAGAGCGCAGACAGGAGGAGGCAGCAGGATGTAACGTTAAATGTTCAGTGACTGAAGGTCTGCAGAGGACTACGATGTTCCAGAAAGGCCCTAAAGAAAAGAAGCGATTTGCGCTGCGCTGGAAGCTGCTCAATACTTTGACCGCGGCGTGCACATGAGCTCGCTGCAGCAACAAACCACCCTGGCGCAGCACAAGACATTGAAAACGGGGTTCAGTCCTTACGGAGTAGCTCAGTCCGTAAGGATCAGGTTGGGAACCGGAGGGTTGCCGGTTTGAATACAGCTCGTATGAGAGTGTTGGTGTGTGGACTGGTAGCTGGAGAGGTGCCAGTTCACCTGCTGGGCACCGCCGAAGGAGGCCTTGAGCAAGCCCCTGAACCCGTAACTGCTCGGGGCGCCTTACTTACTATGTTCATCATGGAATCTCTGTTCGTTAAGCTATGATCGTTCAGACTAGACACTGCAGACTTTTAAGGTGTCTTGAAGCAGGTGGGAACCCTCTCCTGAGACAGTGATGTGTTGAAAATGTCAGTAACAACATCAACTAGCTGATTGGCTCAGGTTTTTAGTACACGGCCAGGGATGTTATCAGGCCCAGCAGCTTTACTCATATTCACTCTCAGCAGGACTCACATCTGCTGTGGATACTGACAGTGGCCGGTCCTCTGGAGGTGGAGTAGACTTTACAGCTGAGATCATAAAAGGTGTTATGTTCATCAGGTAATGTGGCCTCACACATGATGGGGCAGCTCCTGCTGTTGTGGCCTGTGATGTTTTTGATGGCCTGCCACATATCTTTAGTGTTGAGGTCTCTCCAGTCTCTGCTGATGTCTCCGCTTCGCCTCCTTGATGCCAGCTTTCAGTCTCTCTCTGGCGGAGCTGTAAGCTTCTTTATCACCCGACTGAACAGTTTGAACTGTTGGTTTGACCCTTATAATCAGCTGAGTGTAAGTGGGCAGGAGAATCAGAGAAATACGGTCTGATAGACCAAAATGGCGGCGGGGGAGGGCTTCGGAGCTGCCAGGATTCTGTATGCAAGGTCCAGGTATAAAACAAAAGTAATATTAAAACCAGCTGAGTACAGTTTACTGAATCTTCCGCCATGTTGGAAATCTGAATCTGCCGTCGACCAAGTTTTAGATTAATCAGACATTGTGACCTCAAACAACAACCATCAGACTGAATCAGGGTCAAAATCTGAATCTGGGTCTTCCTGTTCCTGTGGGTCTGACTGCTAAACTAATATCAGATGATGTCTGATGGTGCAGATTTGTATGTTTTGGGTAGCAGAAATGACAATAGAGACTGAAAACACAGCAGACTGCTGAAGATTCACTGAACCTGAAGACATTAATGAGTCTACTCGTGAACTTCGCTTCGGTCCAGGTGGGAAAGTCCTGGATTAACCCCAAAGAATGAATGAAGCGTTAGATATTTACCCTGAGAGAGCAATAAATACTTCACCAAACGCTGGGATTCCTCATTCTCAGCCAATCAGAGCTCTCAGACACCAGCCAATAAAACTATAACGTCTCTCTCATTTCTCAGCCGCCTGTTGAGTCTGTCGGTTTATTCTGCTCTGATCCAAGTTCCTCCACCGCTCTTCAATCTGCTCAGTCACCACAACAAGGAAACAAAGAAAGCAAGGCCTATATATCCGACCCAAATGTTCTCCTGCACTTGAGACGCCGACGCTGTTACACATCACGATATTTATAGACTGATCTCTATGTGAGGGCAAACACGGTTGCAAGATTATAAACTTTTGTTGTGCAGCATATTGGTGGATATTCTTTCCACATTTATTTTGGGACTTCTGTATAAAAAGACCTACTGTGATCTGGTTCAGGTCTCACTCTGAACCAGAGTGCACTGTAGGAACGTTGACTTGTATGTTTTGGTATAAATAAGGATTACAAGCTGTTAGAAATATAAATAATCAACATTTAAAGGAAGTGAAAGAGTCCTGTAAAGAGAGGACAGTGAGTCATTATTACCTGCAACCAGCATCTCTCTCTAACCTTGGACACGCTTACTATGTGCAGATAATGTAGACAGAAAAACTTCTGATGAGGTACGCTGACAGCTTAAAGAGGTCATATTCTGCTCATTTTCAGGTTCAAAATCTTATTTAGAGGTTGCACCAGAACAGGTTTACATGGTAATGTGTTTCTCATACTGCACATTGCTGCAGCTCCTCTTTTCACCCTGTGTGTTGTACGCTCTGCTCTTGAGCTACAGAGTGATGCATCTTACTTGTACAAAATCTTTGTTGGGAGTTGCACATGTGCAGTTCCCAGGTAAGGAATACTAGCCAATCAGAAGCAGAGAAGGGCGGGTCGTAAGAAACAAGGTA
This sequence comes from Micropterus dolomieu, assembly GCF_021292245.1. Classification (NCBI taxonomy): domain Eukaryota; kingdom Metazoa; phylum Chordata; class Actinopteri; order Centrarchiformes; family Centrarchidae; genus Micropterus; species Micropterus dolomieu. Next base: position 32,168,844 of record NC_060151.1, read on the forward strand.
GTGTGATCCAAATCAAAGCCGCTTCAGACTGAGACCGTAACCTAGCAGATGGTAGAAGTTACTCTCAAGTCCACAACATCATTGTTCCACATCTTCCCATAAACCACTACAAAAAATCACCATATTTCAACTCAATTTGAACGTTTGCTCAGTAGCTTTCACATCAGGTGTAACGTTAGCATCATAGCTATAACTTTAGCTGTGTTAGCCAACGTTTACAACAACTCCGCACTTGAACAGTCTGAAGTTACATTGCCGTGTTTATTTTAAATATAATTCCCAACCAATAAAGCAAACTTACAGGTTGTGACTGTGAATTTCCAGAGTTGCATCGTCTTTTAGGACTAAACGTTGAACTGTTGCCGGTGTTCTGACGATCTATGCTGCCTTGCTGAAAAATGCTACCATAGCGCAAATCGATAGACTGGACTCTACTCGGCCCTGCTCCGTTTTCCATTGCAGATAGTACCCAGAGATAGTACGTAGCTTGTTGTCATAGCGACGCAACACACAACTGCCGCGACGTAACGTTCAATGCGACACACACACCAGTGATCCACACAGCTTTCTCTTTTTTAAGTTAAAACGTTTGAACCTTCCTCAGAATGTAAAGACAGATAAGCGGTATGAAAACCTTCCAGCTGTGTTTTCCTCTGCCGTTGTTGCTGCAGCGGTCTGTGTGACGGCGGGAGCAGAGGGCTCTGTGAGCGGGCGGCCGGCCGGCCTCACGCGCTCCTCCCGCGGGTCACAGCAGGCTTCCCCCGCAGCCACAACTCCGAAAATATTCAAGCACATTTTTGTTCCGCCGTCACTTCTCGTAAAACTGTCAATATTCAACATCTACACAGCTGATTTCACCTTAAAAAGTGGATTTAGTGATGACATTACATACGAAAACTGTAAAATATAAAACTTCCTGTTGCTGGCGCAGCAATGATGATGCAGTGAATAGTGAATATTCACTCAGCAGTCTGTGGTGTTTTCACGTTACATTTTAGTTTCCCTCAGCTGGCTTGGAACCTCGACGGAGGTGATATGACGAAAAGTACCTGGAAGCAGGAACAGGTGCAACATTTCTACATTGGAAAACCAACAAAGGCGAGTCGAGCCAAAGGGCCTCCGCTCAGACTAGCTTGGTTTGAGGGCGTGCCTGAGCTTTAAAGCTGAGCTACAAACTGGTGATGGCGCATCGATACGATGCTTGCCTTTGGTGTGGGGGACCTGGGTTCGATTCCCACTATGACCACTTAACCCCTCGTTGCTCCAGAGGCGTGCGACCTCTGACATATATAGCAATTGTAAGTTGCTTTGGATAAAAGTATAATAACGAGTTTAAAGTTCTGATGAAGTATAATAACGAGTTTAAAGCTCTGATGAAGTATAATATCGAGTTTAAAGCTCTGATGAAGTATAATAACGTGTTTAAAGTTCTGATGAAGTATAATAACGTGTTTAAAGTTCTGATGAAGTATAATAACGAGTTTAAAGCTCTGATGAAGTATAATATCGAGTTTAAAGCTCTGATGAAGTATAATAACGTGTTTAAAGCTCTGATGAAGTATAATAACGAGTTTAAAGTTCTGATGAAGTATAATAACGAGTTTAAAGCTCTGATGAAGTACAATAACGTGTTTAAAGTTCTGATGAAGTATAATAACGAGTTTAAAGCTCTGATGAAGTATAATAACGTGTTTAAAGTTCTGATGAAGTATAATAACGAGTTTAAAGCTCTGATGAAGTATAATATCGAGTTTAAAGCTCTGATGAAGTATAATATCGAGTTTAAAGCTCTGATGAAGTATAATAACGAGTTTAAAGCTCTGATGAAGTATAATATCGAGTTTAAAGCTCTGATGAAGTATAATAACGAGTTTAAAGCTCTGATGAAGTATAATAACGAGTTTAAAGCTCTGATGAAGTATAATAACGAGTTTAAAGCTCTGATGAAGTATAATATCGAGTTTAAAGCTCTGATGAAGTATAATAACGTGTTTAAAGCTCTGATGAAGTATAATAACGTGTTTAAAGTTCTGATGAAGTATAATAACGAGTTTAAAGCTCTGATGAAGTATAATAACGTGTTTAAAGTTCTGATGAAGTATAATAACGAGTTTAAAGCTCTGATGAAGTATAATAACGTGTTTAAAGTTCTGATGAAGTATAATAACGAGTTT
>NC_060151.1:32171117-32173043 GCF_021292245.1 Micropterus dolomieu
ATGAAGTATAATATCGAGTTTAAAGCTCTGATGAAGTATAATAACGAGTTTAAAGCTCTGATGAAGTATAATAACGAGTTTAAAGTTCTGATGAAGTATAATAACGTGTTTAAAGTTCTGATGAAGTATAATAACGTGTTTAAAGTTCTGATGAAGTATAATATCGAGTTTAAAGCTCTGATGAAGTATAATATCGAGTTTAAAGCTCTGATGATGTATAATAACGAGTTTAAAGCTCTGATGAAGTATAATAACGAGTTTAAAGCTCTGATGAAGTATAATAACGAGTTTAAAGCTCTGATGATGTATAATAACGAGTTTAAAGCTCTGATGAAGTATAATAACGAGTTTAAAGCTCTGATGAAGTATAATAACGAGTTTAAAGTTCTGATGAAGTATAATAACGTGTTTAAAGCTCTGATGAAGTATAATAACGAGTTTAAAGCTCTGATGAAGTATAATATCGAGTTTAAAGCTCTGATGATGTATAATAACGAGTTTAAAGCTCTGATGAAGTATAATAACGAGTTTAAAGCTCTGATGAAGTATAATAACGAGTTTAAAGTTCTGATGAAGTATAATAACGTGTTTAAAGCTCTGATGAAGTATAATAACGAGTTTAAAGCTCTGATGAAGTATAATAACGAGTTTAAAGTTCTGATGAAGTATAATATCGAGTTTAAAGCTCTGATGAAGTATAATATCGAGTTTAAAGCTCTGATGAAGTATAATAACGAGTTTAAAGCTCTGATGAAGTATAATAACGTGTTTAAAGCTCTGATGAAGTATAATAACGAGTTTAAAGCTCTGATGAAGTATAATAACGTGTTTAAAGTTCTGATGAAGTATAATATCGAGTTTAAAGTTCTGATGAAGTATAATAACGAGTTTAAAGGTCTGATGAAGTATAATAACGAGTTTAAAGCTCTGATGAAGTATAATAACGAGTTTAAAGCTCTGATGAAATATAATAACGAGTTTAAAGCTCTGATGAAGTATAATATCGAGTTTAAAGCTCTGATGAAGTATAATAACGAGTTTAAAGCTCTGATGAAGTATAATATCGAGTTTAAAGCTCTGATGAAGTATAATATCGAGTTTAAAGGTCTGATGAAGTATAATATCAAGTTTAAAGCTCTGATGAAGTATAATAACGTGTTTAAAGTTCTGATGAAGTAAAATAACGAGTTTAAAGCTCTGATGAAGTATAATATCGAGTTTAAAGCTCTGATGAAGTATAATAACGTGTTTAAAGCTCTGATGAAGTATAATAACGAGTTTAAAGCTCTGATGAAGTATAATATCGAGTTTAAAGCTCTGATGAAGTATAATAACAAGTTTAAAGCTCTGATGAAGTATAATAACGAGTTTAAAGCTCTGATGAAGTATAATAACGAGTTTAAAGTTCTGATGAAGTATAATAACGTGTTTAAAGCTCTGATGAAGTATAATAACGAGTTTAAAGTTCTGATGAAGTATAATAACGAGTTTAAAGGTCTGATGAAGTATAATAACGAGTTTAAAGCTCTGATGAAGTATAATAACGAGTTTAAAGCTCTGATGAAATATAATAACGAGTTTAAAGCTCTGATGAAGTATAATATCGAGTTTAAAGCTCTGATGAAGTATAATAACGAGTTTAAAGCTCTGATGAAGTATAATATCGAGTTTAAAGCTCTGATGAAGTATAATATCGAGTTTAAAGGTCTGATGAAGTATAATATCAAGTTTAAAGCTCTGATGAAGTATAATAACGTGTTTAAAGTTCTGATGAAGTAAAATAACGAGTTTAAAGCTCTGATGAAGTATAATATCGAGTTTAAAGCTCTGATGAAGTATAATAACGTGTTTAAAGCTCTGATGAAGTATAATAACGAGTTTAAAGCTCTGATGAAGTATAATATCGAGTTTAAAGCTCTGATGAAG
>NC_060151.1:32173063-32179505 GCF_021292245.1 Micropterus dolomieu
GTTTAAAGCTCTGATGAAGTATAATAACAAGTTTAAAGCTCTGATGAAGTATAATAACGAGTTTAAAGCTCTGATGAAGTATAATAACGAGTTTAAAGCTCTGATGAAGTATAATAACGTGTTTAAAGTTCTGATGAAGTATAATAACAAGTTTAAAGCTCTGATGAAGTATAATAACAAGTTTAAAGCTCTGATGAAGTATAATAACGAGTTTAAAGCTCTGATGAAGTATAATAACGAGTATACTGACAGCTTAAAGTTACCGCCTGAAACAACATCAACACTGGGAGACTAGTGGTTGTTGACATTTGGTTAGCTCGGCTAGGTCTAATTACAGGTTTGCAGCTTAGCATCGCTGTGACTCATCACTGGCGTGCAGAGGCGTCGGCCGATAAAAGTCCATCTCAGCATGTCACATCCCACTGCATCGTTTATCGCCACCTACTGGCCCGGCGAGTTCCTGTGGACAGAATTAGTTTTTAAGCGTTGCCATGGCGTATCCGTGTGTGTGTTACCTGCAGTTCACACCACGCCACCTCCACCGTGGTCTCGGTGTCGAGTCCTTTGTAAACCGTCTTGAAGGATCCTTGTCCGATCTCGATGTTGAACTTGAGGAATCGTCCGTCCGGAGACGAGGCCACCGCCTTCGTCTCCTGCTCATCACGCTCCTCTTCCTCCTTCCGTTGCCACGGTAACGCCTCCCTGTTGGAGTCTGGGAGCGCGGCCGCCGTCTCCTCCCCCGAGTCCAAGCTGGCGTCCCGATTGCCCAAAGGATTCGCCGCAGCCTTTGATTGGACGGTGGGGTCATCCTCTGAGGTTGGCATGGTAATGAGAGGAAGCGGAGGAGTAAAATTAGGCTCCTCCTCCTCAGTAGGTCGTCTCCTCGCTGTGACATCAGAGGACAAAGTTAACTGTCATCTGTTTAGTGATTAATATTTTTATTTAACAATATTTTCTCCTCGTTGATGAAACATGTAAATGGGGAATGTGTTAGTAAAAAACTATAAATACATTTTATAAATTATTTATTATTATATTTTTTTTCTCTTATTATCTTAAACATGGGTTATTAATTTTTTACTGCTTATTTTACTTCCTTATTTTAAATGCATTATAATATTTTAACCCTCTCAGCTGCATTTTGTGAATGAAAGATTTAATAAACTTAAAGTGTATTATTATTAATTATATTATTATTACACAATTAATTAATATATCAGATCATCCAGGAAACCCTGTTTTATGAATATTCAATAAATTATGTTTTGTACTAAGTAGAATTCCATTGTATATTTCTACATTACATTACAATGCATTGTATTATTTTATATTATATTATATTTAATGTTATTATATCATATCTAATTATTTTATTTTATTACTATGGATTCTATTATATTACATTAGATATTATTACATTATAATATATAATCTTATGTTATATTATGTTACATTAGATATTATTACATTATAATATATAATCTTATGTTATATTATGTTACATTAGATATTATTACATTATAATATATAATCTTATGTTATATTATGTTACATTAGATATTATTACATTATAATAAATAATCTTATGTTATATTATGTTACATTATATTATATTATATTGTATATTATGTTACATTAGATATTATTACATTATAATATATAATCTTATGTTATATTATGTTACATTATATTATATTATATTGTATATTATGTTACATTAGATATTATTACATTATAATATATAATCCTATGTTGTATTATGTTACATTAGACATTATTACATTATAATATATAATCTTATGTTATATTATGTTACATTAGATATTATTACATTATAATATATAATCCTATGTTGTATTATGTTACATTAGACATTATTACATTATAATATATAATCTTATGTTATATTATGTTACATTATATTATATTATATTGTATATTATGTTACATTAGATATTATTACATTATAATATATAATCTTATGTTATATTATGTTACATTATATTATATTATATTGTATATTATGTTACATTATATCCCCCAGACTCCATCAGGTATGTGAAGCTGCTGGTTAAATGAACTCACTGTGTCTCTGCAGCAGCTGCGGGTGAATTAACGAGGCTGAGTGGAAAAAGTGGAACCAGTAAAACCAGCACAGAAACCAGCAGAGCTGCAGCAGCTGGATCCTTAAAGTCCAGGTTCAGACAGGGGCCGCTGGAGTCCGGTTCTCTGTGAGCTCAGAACAAATTCTTTAAACCCACAAAGACAAAAAATAAAAGCACCTTCTTCTTCTTCTTCTTCATGTTAATGAGAGGCGGACTGCACGAGCTCTATCAGCAGGACGCAGACTGCTCGAGCTGCGATAAGCCCCGCCCACCGGACACCTGTCACCTGGCCTGATAAAGCAGACGCGGAAATACAGTGATGATTAACAAGAGAGGATCTTCCTTTATTTATGTTTTTTATGTTAGTGATTAATTTGTGTGACATGATCTTTTATTATGTTGTATCGTTTTATTTTATTGTTTTGTTTTTAATTATTTGTTTTTATATTTTTAATTATAATATAACTTTATCTTTTATCAATTAACAGTTTTTATTATTTATTTGTTATTTGTATGTTTTTCATTTTGTATAATTCAACATCATATCTTTATTTAATTAATTTTTTGCATTTTTTTTTATCATTTTGCCACATAGGATTATAAAAGATTTATATTATATATATATTTTAGTCACACCTATTTTATTTTGTGTATTTATGTTTATTCCTTATTTTCCTATGAAACGTGTTAATGATGACGTAAATAAAGGTGAGCTGCATGAACACTTTATGTGACGTCAGTGGTTTGTTTATTTTCCATGATGAATGTTATTGTTGCGTCTTCTGTCCAGCAGAGGACGCTGCTGCGTCTCTGTTGCTTTAGGAGTTACTTCACTAACTAATGATTGTAGTTTTTATTTCATTCATTAACATTTAACTGTTAATCGAACATTTTGTATCGTTTTATTATTTTATTATTTATTATTTCATCACTTAATGTAAATTCAACATTTGTATTAATCTTTACCTCATCAGGACTCTCAGTTCCTCCTCTCCAGCCTGACGGGCAGCAGCTTCGTCTTCGTCTCTGTTCAGAGCTTCAGCGCGTGAGTACCGATCATTTCTTTATCTTTTGATTTGCTCACGTGCTGACAGGAAGTGAAGAGCAGAAGTGATCGATTATCAGCAGTCTGACCTCCTGCAGCTGCTCCTCTGGGGGTTTAACAGAAACCTTTATGAGGTTTGGAACAACCGCGTGTTTTGAATTTCTGGCGGCGGGAAATCAATCAACCAATAAATGAATCAATCAACCAATAAATGAATCAATCAGTCAATAAATGAATCAATCAGTAAATCAAAGCACTGACAGAGCTGCTAAATGAATAAAGTGTTGATGGTTGTTTTTTCAGCAGAGGATCAGCTGATTCTGGCAGCTTTTGCAGAAACTAGTTCTGTTTATTTTCACCAACGTTTCTCTGCAACCATTTAATCAATAAATAATAATGGTTTATATTTATATATAATAACAGTATTTATAATACTTACACAGTATATAATATACACATATATAAATCTCTCTCTCTATGTATATATAGAGAGAAAGAGATTCATCATCATTATTATTATTATAAATAAAGCCTATTTCTAATGTTTTAAATAAAAATACTGCAAATGAAAATAAATCTTAATTGAGACTGACATCATTTACTGGAGCAGAGCAAGAAATATTCAGTTACTAGTAAAAGTACTGCGTTCAGAATGATTCTGAAGTATCAGAAGTAGAAGTATTCACAGTGCGGAGGAGTTTAATCTTCTTTACTGTAGTAAAATCTGACTCTTATTAAATCAGGACTTTAATAATAATCAAATATTTCACTTTTATGACACACACAGTGTTTCCTGTTTCTTCGGGAGGTTCCCTTCTTCTCCCGTCTCTCCTCCACCTGAACCTTTAATCCCTCTGTAATCTGAGGATTAATCTAACCTTCTTTCTCATCTCAGATTGTGTTGCTCCGTATTAATCTGCCCTCTGACCCCTCCGCTCTTCATCTTCCTCCTCTTCCTCCTCCTCTGTAACAGGACTGCAGATTTAGAGTCACTTTCTAATCATTCTTTATAAAATGTGGTTTTAAAGCTTCATTAATAATGAATAAATCATTTAACAACGCTGTTATAAGACATTAATAAGATAAATCTCTTATTTTATTATTTTATATTAGTCAGTATTGCATTATTTAAATTTTATATATTATTTTTAATACTTTTATGACTTAATAATTTTATTATTCTTATACTTATTTCATTTTGTGTTCTTCAGGATTTGATTATTATAATTATTTGACAAATTTTTAATTAATACAGCGTTCATTATATTTTATAATACGTATTTTAATATCTTTTCTTATCCTTTATACATTTTATTTTGTATAATAATTTTTACTTACTACTTTTAGTTTTTTACCATAATTATTTTTTCTGAACATGTTGTGTTTCTTTTAGTTTGACCTTTGACCTTCTAGAAAACAGCTGCAGATCATGTGGAGCTGAAATTAACATTTTTTACAGATGCAGCTTTAATGAGCTGTTAACAAATCTTCTGCTTCAACAGCTTTACGACAAACTGCGACTTTCTTGACTTAAACGATCTTTTAAACTGAGAAACATCCTGTGTGTAATTCAGCGCACACTTCAAACGGGATCAGAACACTAGTCGTCTCTCGCCGTCGACCACCGAACATATTTAATCTGTAATAAGGGACCATGAAGCGGGGTGGGGGGGGCTTAGGCTGCTTTTTCTGTAGGGGGCGCTACTAACAACAGAAACCAACAGCGAGCTTCTTCTCTCGAACATTAAACGCTGTTTGACCTCAAACCTTTTCGTTCCAACAGGCTCCTCCTCCTCCAGCGTCTCACTAACTCATCAGACAGATTCAAAATGGCCGCCAGCAGCTGGACCTGAGACAGTGGCGAGCCGCGCTGGAGCGTCTCTGAATCTTCCATCAATGTCCCACACCGTGAATCTACAAATGCCTTCTTCTTCTTCTTCTTCTTCTGTGGTGGAGCCGCCACACTGGATGATCCTCCTCCTTCTTCTTCTGATCCTTCCATGGCCCAACCTGGGGATGGCGACGACGCCGTTTACCACGCCCCTCTGGCCGCGAACCGTCAGAGTCTCCGCCGACGACATTTGCCAACGTTCGGAGACGCCAGACGGCGGACTGGCGGTGCGCTGCAGTGGACTGAGACTGCCTCAGGTCTGTGTTTGGTGTCCGTGATGTTGTGGGGAAGGAAAATTCTTAAAGAGGTTATTCTGCTCATTTTCAGGTTCCTCTTCTTATTCAGAGGTTGTACCAGAGCAGGTTTACATGGTTATATGTTTGTCCTACTGCACATTGCTGCAGCTCCTCGTTTTAGCTATGGAGTGATACATCTCGTCTCTAAATGATCTTTGTTGGGAGCTGCACATGCTCAGTTCCTAGTTAAGGACTACTAGCCAATCAGAAGCAGAGAAGGGCGGGTCGGCGAGAAGCCGGTAAACGGCTCGGGTTCAGCCGTACGTGTTGCCGACCGGCTCGGCAACACGGACTGGAGCGAGAGTTTCAGAGCGGCGAGTTATTAATCTGTATCCATAAAGTTTTAACTGAGCTCTGTCTCTACATCACAGGAACAACTTTCTGTCCACTGACTGCCTGGAGGGTAGCTAGTGTTTGGAAGGGAGAGGAGAGCTGCGTGCTGCAGCTCGCTGTTTCTGAGGGCGTGTCAGAGTCGCCGCTTGGCGAGCGTTATATGAGGCGCGTTTAGCTTTCATCCCTGTGACGTCACAGGGATGAAAGGGAAGCGGCTGGACTACAAACGAGCTGTTTTCAGTTCAGAGCAGAGTTTTCTGTGGGAGATGGGAACTCACTTTGGGCTTTTTCACTTTACAAACCTGTTACAGCACAAAAAAGGTTTATAACTCAATAAAGGAGACAGGGAAAAGCCAAAAAGCAGAATATGACCTCTTTAATCTCTGGGAAAATGTTCGGTTAAATCAGACTGGTTAAAGAACCAGTCTGATGTTTTCAGGGAACCTGGGAGAGGTCCTGGACTTGTTTAGTCTAGCTTAGAAAGCAGGGAGAAAGCAATGAAACAGAAAAGACAAAATCTGCAAATACATTTTCAATTAAAGCTGCAAGCAGCGTTGGGCGGGCCCTCGCACTTGTAGCGCGTCCGCGCGTGAGCCGGCCGAGTCGCACATTCTGGAGCTCTGCCGGTGCGGCTGTGAATTTCCTACGCGGTTCCGACGCCGCATGAAGGTGTTATATGTCACTTCCTGTGTCCCCTATGTGGAGCTACATAGCACTTGCCGCTATGAATATAAATCGGTATTGACGTGTAGATGTCTGCGGGGTGGGAGAG
>NC_060151.1:32179525-32190033 GCF_021292245.1 Micropterus dolomieu
CCTCTTTAATCTCTGGGAAAATGTTCGGTTAAATCAGACTGGTTAAAGAACCAGTCTGATGTTTTCAGGGAACCTGGGAGAGGTCCTGGACTTGTTTAGTCTAGCTTAGAAAGCAGGGAGAAAGCAATGAAACAGAAAAGACAAAATCTGCAAATACATTTTCAAATACAACAATGATGAAACCAGATAGCATTTAGTGGACACGTGAGCTTGTCAGTCGTCGTCTTCTCCTTTGGCTAACCAGGGTTACTTTAAAAATGTTATCCGTACAATTACTAATTAAAAGATGTAAATGCTCTGTACCTTTCTAGTCTTTTCGACCACTCAACGCGCTTTTACACTACATCTGCATTCACCAGTCACACACATTCATACACTGAGCCTAAGTGCTCAAACGGAAACTAACATTCACACACATTCATACACTGGCGGAACAGGGGCAATGCGGGGTTCAGTATCTTGCCCAAGGACACTTCGACACGCAACCAGGGGGAGCCAGGGATTGAACCGCCGCCCTTCCGATTAACGGCCAACCCGCTCTACCTCCTGAGCCACAGCCGCCCCTGAAGATGTAATCTAATGTAATCCAAGTACCACAAAATCAAAGTAATGTAACCTGATTACTTTCAGTGACTTTTGGATTACTTCAATAATAAATACGCAAATAAAGAAAAGAGAGAATCAAAGATGTCTGCTCAGTGGATTTTTACAGAAACATAATAATAATAATTATATGCAGCGGCTGATTCAAACTGCTCAGAAGATCATCGGTACCCATCTCCCGAGCATCAGTGATATCGGTGAGGTGCCTGCAGAGCCCACAGGATACTAAAGGACGGAACCCACCCAGCCACAGCCTGTTCACCCTGCTGCATGCTGGGAAGAGATCTAGAAGTTTCTGCTGCTGCACCTCCAGACTGCAGAGCAGCTTTAACTATCAGACTCTTAAACTCTGGTTCATCCTCATGGCAGTTACAGACTCAGCTTCACTTTATAACCTGCTGTATGGGGACAAAATATGCAATTTGTGTTGCCCTGGGCCTTTAATCACATGGCAGGATCTGTGCCAACCTGGCGAGCGTGTGAGGCCGGCCAGCCGCCCGCTCACAGAGCCCTCTGCTCCCGCCGTCACACAGACCGCTGCAGCAACAACGGCAGAGGAAAACACAGCTGGAAGCTTTTCATACCGCTTATCTGTCTTTACATTCTGAGGAAGGTTCAAACTCCGGCTCCTGCTCCTGTTTCCCTTGGTTGCCAGTGTTTGTGCTAAGCTAGGCTACACGCTCCTGTATGTTCCTCTGTAGCGACCCTGACCGTCTCAGGTGTTTCCCCAGGTACCCGTCGGCCTCTCTAACCTCACCACTCGTCTGTTTCTGGATAAGAACCTGCTCGGATCTCTGCCGGCCGACACGTTCTGCGACCTGCTGCTGCTCCAGGAGCTCGACCTGTCGCACAATCAGGTACGCCTCATATCACTTCATGTAAAAACACAGATCAGCGGAGACCGAAGCAACACGGCTTTCCTGTTTCCTCCCAGCTCTCCTCGCTGGAGGCCGGTTGTTTCCGTGGTTTGACGTCCTCGCTTTGTTTTCTGGACCTGTCGTCCAATAAGCTGTCTGCATTGGACCCGGCGGCGCTCGGCGGGCTGCGAGCTCACGCCAACCTCACACACAACCCCTGGCACTGTGACTGTAGGATGCAGGTGAGTTTAATCTGCACTGTGACTGTAGGATGCAGGTGAGTTTAATCTGCACTGTGACTGTAGGATGCAGGTGAGTTTAATCTGCACAGTGACTGTAGGATGCAGGTGAGTTTAATCTGCACAGTGACTGTAGGATGCAGGTGAGTTTAATCTGCACAGTGACTGTAGGATGCAGGTGAGTTTAATCTGCACTGTGACTGTAGGATGCAGGTGAGTTTAATCTGCACAGTGACTGTAGGATGCAGGTGCGTTTAATCTGCACTGTGACTGTAGGATGCAGGTGAGTTTAATCTGCACTGTGACTGTAGGATGCAGGTGAGTTTAATCTGCACAGTGACTGTAGGATGCAGGTGAGTTTAATCTGCACTGTGACTGTAGGATGCAGGTGAGTTTAATCTGCACAGTGACTGTAGGATGCAGGTGAGTTTAATCTGCACAGCTGACTGTAGGATGCAGGTGAGTTTAATCTGCACTGTAACTGAGTCATCCAGGTCAGAGTTATCACAGCTAAAATCAAGGTCAACTGGACTTCAAGATACTCGGGAACGTTTCGCTTCTCATCTAAGAGGCTTCTTCAGTTCCGCCTGACTAGTCCCAGCTATTTCACCTCTGTGGGGTCGTTGTCAAGGTGATGGATGTACCACTAGGTTCATTAGAGCTCCTGGTTGTTGATACAACAGTAGTTGAACAACTGACATTAGTCTCATCAGTCTCCTGGGAAGAGATGGAAGGACAGCATTGTAGGTGGGGGACCAGTGGTGTCTCAGACCTCCTAACCTGTTGAGAGATGGTTTCTCTATTTTAGTATATATGGCGTCTTTCACTCGGAGGCTCCTCCTCTGTCCTTCAGGTGTAAGTAGACTGCTGAGCCTTGACCGGAGGGCCCTTCTGTGTTGAGCCATGCGTTTGTGTAGAGGTTGTTTCATTACTGGGAAACAAAACAACCAAAGGACACTCTTTCAAGGACAACAGGGAGGACAGATTGTTTGAAAGAAGGAGTGAAAGAAGCCACCGGAGTAGAGAGACCTTCTCACAACAGGCTAGACACACCACTGGTCCCACACCTGCAATGCTGTCGCTCCATCTCTTCCCAGGAGACTGAACAAACACTCACATTTGGCCTCAGGTTTCTCCAACGACCACAAAGACCAGGAGCACTAATGAACCAAGTGGTATCCATCAACTTGATTACGACGCCACAGACGACAACTAGCTGGGACTCCCTGCCAATCAGCACTGAACTGAAATGTCCACTCGCTTTTAATTTGAACCTTCCTCGAATAAAAGATGATTCACAAAATCTACAAATTATTATTTGTTGTTCTTTTGGGGGGGGGGGGGGGGGGGGGTTCTGTCAGAAGACAGATTCTGTGTTTGTGATTGTTTGTGGTTTGTTTTTCAGCTGTCGATATCTCAGCTGGATCTGGACCCGTCCTCTCTTCCTGGAGTCGTCTGTCAGACATCGGACCTCCCGACCCTTGGTACACTTACACTCATCAGCCAATCAGAAGGCTGTGTGTGTACAACGTAACATTACATTGTTTTTGTTAGATTTAATTTATTTCAGCTCTAAGCAGCGAGTCATGTGTCTGATATTTAAACACGTTCAGAGTATTACAGATTGTGTCTTTGCAGGAGCTGCTGGGAGGCCTCTGGTCCTGCTGCTGGAGGACTGGGATCTGTGTCTGGCTGTGAGGAGAAACACCGATGTGGCGATGCTGGTCATCATGTTCCTCTGGATCGCCATGGTCATCTCCTTCCTGGCCTACTACATCAGAAAGAACGAGGAGCACGTCCGTCGACACTTGGCGTACCTCAAGCTCATGCAGCTCCGCCAGGTGTAGAGGACGGAGTTAATCCTGGAAGAGCTGTTGTTGGTAACCTGACAACGAGGACGCATGTCTCCTCAAGGACTTCTAGAAATTCCCCAAGGATCAAACAGATGCTGAAATAACGACGTCATGATGCTGATTTGTTACAAATGTTATGTCATGCTTTGTCAGGTCTGTCAGCAAGATGACAAGCAAACAACTTTTAAAATGCTTGTTTTCTAAATGGAGTCTGGAGTCTGGCTGTGCTGTGCTAGGTCACGAGAAGTAAAAAGTGAATTTAATAAAAGCAGTTAGCTAGTTAGACGTTAATCATCTGCTCCCGTCAGTAAACGGCTCCGTTTTTAGAGCACTGCAGGTGTTTATTGGTCCAAGGCTCCGGCGCCGCCTCGTCTCTGTCCCTCGTCTCTGCCCGGTGTCCCTCTCCTCTACACGCTGAAGCCGTGACGTGACGTCTGGACTGTCTGAGCGGTTTGGGGTTAGCCAATCAGAGGCAGAGTAGGAAGCTGCTCTCCGTCAAATGAGAGTAAAAAATGTGGCAGTAAGAGAAGATACCGCTGCCCATAGTGATCCTTTAAACTTTGTAAAGAAGAACAAAGATTTATTTCTGAACACCTGGTCTGTCACACTCCAGACCTTCACCTTCGTGCTGGGTCACCGCTGTCGCTCCTCGAGGACCTGGTCTCTGGTCCAGATGTCAGATCTCACGTCTCGTATCTGGAAGTTTGGTTCCTTCATCAGTGTTTCCTCTGAGCTCTTTTTCTAAAGGAGGCTGCTGACGTGACCTGAAGACTTCTCATCGCTTCATTTATTTCTCAGCATATATCTGTCCTTTACTAATTATTCATCTGGTAATCTGTTCTTTAAGCATTTACTCTATTATTATTTATTCATGTGATTTGATTGGTGGGGAACCTCCAATCAGAGACCGTCGTTCTTTGTATTTTAAATAGATTTCAAGCAGAACATCCAAACCACGTGGCGCTCTGCAAACCAGAACAGCCACGTTTCGTTTCCACTGCGATGTGATTGTGAAGTGTTGTTTCCTCTGACTCTGTTTGTTGTTGTTCAGTAAAAGAAAGGAAAAGGACGTCTACACAAACATCAGCCCAGCAGAAACAGACGACACCCTGCTGAGGTCAGAATGCTAATGTTAGCTGTACGTCTTTCTGACGGGCTGCAGGTAAAGTTCAGGAACACCTGAGCCTTTCCTGGATGTTTGTTTCACAGCTGATGAACAGGAAGTGACACGCCTGGGGACTGTACCGGACCCTCCTGCACTGATGAGACGAGATGTAAACTCCTCTGCAGCAGGTCGCATCTTTATCATCTTTATTTTAATCACTGAATATGAGTTTTGGTTGTTTGTCTGCGTCTTGTTTCAGTTTGTTTCATCTAAATTAAATGTAATTTTCTCTGGTTTATTTCTTTTCTTCGTGAGACTGTAATCCTTTAATGTGTTTTCTTGTGCAGTTAGATAACGCCTGTGATGAGGTCAGGTGACTTCCTGTTGGTTGGCGCCCTCTTGTGGCAGTCATGATGTAACAGCAGAGTGTGTTTGTGTTTTTCTTTGGATGAAACAAGATTTAATTTGTTTATTAATTATTGAGGAAATAAGTCACTTTTATTGTTTCTGCATCATCATGTTCATCTTTTATTCAACACCTTGTTTTGTTTACTTTTATGTTTTGTCTTCACAAGTGAGAATCTTTGTTATTATGGTCAAATCAAAACAATATATTTATTTATGTGTTTGTTTATGACACGTTAATAAATCATCTTTTGTAGGTGGATTCAGCTAAAAGGGGCCAAATAAAGTTGGAGCTTCATAGCACTTTAAAATTTTACAGCCAATCACAATTATTGATCTTTCTTATTGTTGTTACATCACGTGTTGATATGTAACAATAGCTTTGATTGGTTTGAGGTTCCACGGTGGGCGGGGCCGAGTGTTACATCAACTACATCAGAGGAGTCTGATGGTTTGTGACCTCGACTGTAAATTGTAAGACAATTACATTTTTGTGAAAAAAGTAATTTTAGGTAAGAGAGTCCGGAGGCAATTATACATTTATTACACTTTCCTTAATACCTCACAGACTGCTTCAGATACACTCAAGTACTACACTACAGGAAACGTGTATGTGTGCACTAATTAATAATTGATACTTCAACCAAGTCCAGTTGCCCTTGACTTTAACCTTCGTTGGATACTGCTAATAATGTTACTTAAGAGTTTTTTTATATGGTTCAAATTCGTTTAGATGTCCGGCATCCTCTCTGTTCTAACTTCATAAAATAGCCTTTTACAACTGAACTTCTCTTTGGTTTTGCTGGGTCTTATACAATCAGCTACTTTAGGTCCCCTGTACAGACAAAGTGACAAAGAAAGGAAGCTTACTTTTGCAGAGTTAATCGTATTCACACTGTCTGTTAAACACATATAAAACACACATTATTTTAAACAAAGATTGTTGGCCTATGTTAATTGATGTTTTGTTTGTACTAGAACAAATCATTTCTTTTAATACACCCTTTTTAAACGTAGTTTTAAATTTATATTTAGTGAAATATGTTCATTTTCTAACTACCTATGTCAACACAGACAAACAAGCTGCTTGCATCGGGCCATGTGGCTCGGGGCCAGTTGTAACACAGTGTTACAGCCATCATAAAATCTTGCATGCCCGTTAGCCACGACTATATTAACATAGTTTGTTAGTGTTAATTATTAATCAATAACCTAGATCTTTAGACACCAGGGGGAAAATACTGTACATCCAAAAAGTTACTTTCATAACTCAAAGTGAGTATTTTGTTTAAAACTCGTTGAGGTGAAATGATGCTGCTCGTGTCATCACTGATTGTGTTACAATGGACACGGTCACCACTACTTGTTTTAGCTAAAGCAGCGAGTTAACAAGGGCCACATACAGACTCCTACACAGAAACTAAAAGTAGAAACAGGTTCACAGGTCTGTACCTATTTATATCCATGCAAAACATAAACATGCATTACTTTACACACAAAACAGACACAAAGGCAGAAATATGCAGAAACACACACTCATACAACTTGACCGGTTCTTTTTTAAATTAAATATTTGTTGTATTTACGGTGTTGTTACTGTGGCACCACAAACACAATAATGTCAGCTTACTGTTGAAATAAAAATGATCTCAGATAAAATCACAGTGTTGTTTTCTTTTTCCATTTCCCCTGAACAGCTGAGCTCCCAAACAATTCATATTTTAAATGATTAAAGAATTAAAGTGTAATCAGATCTCGTGCAGGTTTATTTGACGGTGAAACGTCCTCTCTGTTTACAGCGGGGCTCAATCTGTCATCGATTATCTGCGTCTGCGCTCGTCCCGTTCTGTCTGAAGTATCCCAGAATCCTCTGCGCGTCACAATAGTTGCCAGTCATCGCAGAGCTGAGCTGAGCCGCCGCGACTCCGCAGAGAAACGCCGATTAAAGTGTCCGAGCTGCAGCAGGGGTCTCTTTATCTGTCCGGTTTGTCTTCCAGACACCATGAAGGAGACAGCGGCCAAGCGGCGGGAAAAGGCGGGAGGCCGGGACCGGGACTCCAAGGCCGAGAAGCCGAAGGACCCGGGCCCCGAGCCGCAGGACGTGGAGATGCCGGAGGAGGACGCGGCTAGCGCGGCTAAGCCCAAAGAGCTGGACAGCGTGACCCTGGAAGGTAAAACGCAGAGACCGAAAGTTACCGTGAAACACGCCGGGAGAGTCCGGTACCGGAGCCGGTCCGCTGTCGGGAACGTTGAGTCACCGGCTGTTAGCCTGTTAGCATAATGAGCTAAAGCTGCCGAATAAACACAACAAACATTTAGCGGTGAGCTAGTTTCAATAAACGGATCAAACTGATGCTGAAATAAAGACTTCGTGATGCTGATGTGTTAAAAATATGAATTCATGCTTCGTCTGGTCTGTCAGCGAGATGACAAGCAAACCGCTTTTAAAACGCCTGTTTTCTGAATGGAGTTCGGCTCGATCAGGGCTGTGCTAGGCTAACTAGCAGCTTCCTCTCTTTCTCTCTGCCCACTGAACACCAGACCAGGTCTAAAATACCAACTAGACTAGAGTCACGTGTGTTTTAATATGGGGGGTCTGGGACATAGTGACCAGGATTTTATCTCCACCCAGACCACATCAGACCAGGTCTACCTAAACCCCTCTGTATTTAGGCTCGTCAAACCTGGTCAGCGTTAAGACGTGGACTCCACACACACCATAATACGACTTTTATTTTTAGACGTATCGTTTTCAGATTAATCAATAAAACACTTTATCCACAATAATATGATGGTTAGTAGAGACCAAACGGTTTAGTAACGATTACAGGGACCAGAAGGATCCCGGTTGTCAGTTTTATCACGGTGGGGGTGTTAAAAAGTACTGAAACAACATACTGACACCCAGAAATACAGTCAGCAGCATTTTTTGTTTAAACTTTAAAATAATAACAGCTGATTAACAAGTGAGCTATTTACAGAAACCCAGAGGAGTTCAGGAGTCTGCAGACTTGCTCCTGTTGAAACTAATTTAACGACTGCTGGATTTTAAACTCAGAGCTTCAGTTTACAGGCTGTTAGAGAGTCAGACAGACAAACATCACGTGTTCTGAAGTCGTCACATCAGGCTCTGAGCTCAAAGGTAACTCGCCTAACATTCGCTGTAAAGTCGTAGGTAGAGATTCAACGTTCCCTCAGCACGTCTACATAATTTTAGAATGACCTCGGTAGAGCCGTGCGGTAGTCTGTCTGTCTGTATCTCCAAACTCAGACTGAGTCTAAAACGTGTAGAATTATGAATGAGCTTCTGTCTGATTCTTGACCTTTCTGCCCCCCCCCAGACATTAAGGAGCATGTGAAGCAGATAGAGAAGGCGGTGTCGGGGAAGGAGCCTCGCTTCGTCCTCCGGGCTCTCAGAGCGTTGCCGTCCACCAGCCGCCGCCTCAACACCAACGTGCTGCATAAAGCCATCTTCGGCTTCTTCACCAACAACACCACCACCAGGGACTTCCTGGTGGGCTTCCTGGAGGAGGTGGGGCTCCGTGATGAGGAGTTATTTTTTCAAACTGTTTCTTCAGGCTTGTTCTCAGATGTCGAGTCAGACGATTCTTATTAATATTTATCTCCATGTTTAAGTAATAATTAACAAATTAAAAAAGACAAACATGGAGATTCAAGCTTCTCTGAGGCTTTCCAGCTTTTCTCTCTCAAATATTCAGAAACCAAACTGGGTCTTATGGTGTTTATAGAAACAGCAGCAGGTTTTTCTCTTTATTTTATCTCATCACATAAATCCGTGCAGCTGCACTTCAGGCTGAAAACACACAGAGGTTTGGTTCCTGTTCACCAACTCTCCTCTCAGTTTAAACGTTTCTATTGACGAAGTAAATCAGAAGTGCAGGTTTCAGATTTAAGTGCCTGAACGCAGACAGCAGTGAAGGCTGAGGACAGCTGATTGGTATTAATGTCTCTCTGTCTGTCTGTCAGCCGATGGAGATGGCGGACGGAGACGTCCAGTTCCGTCCGAGGACCGGTAAAGCAGCGTCAGCTCCTCTGCTGCCGGAGGTGGAGGCGTACCTGCAGCTGCTGCTGGTGGTTCACCTGACCAACAACAAGAGATACACAGAGGTCTGTCTGTGTCTGTCTGTGTCTGTCTGTGTCTGTCTGTGTCTGTCTGTCTGTGTCTGTCTGTGTCTGTCTGTGTCTGTCTCTGTCTGTCTGTCTCTGTGTCTGTCTCTGTCTGTCTCTGTCTGTGTCTGTGTCTCTGTCTGTGTCTCTGTCTGTCTCTCTGTGTCTCTGTCTGTCTCTCTGTCTGTGTCACTGTTTCTGTCTGTCTGTCTCTGTCTGTGTCTCTGTCTGTCTCTCTGTCTGTGTCACTGTTTCTGTCTGTCTGTCTCTGTCTCTCTGTCTGTCTCTGTCTGTGTCTCTGTCTCTGTGTCTCTGTCTCTGTGTCTCTGTCTGTCTCTCTGTCTGTGTCACTGTTTCTGTCTGTCTGTCTCTGTCTGTGTTTCTTTCTGTCTGTCTCTGTCTGTCTGTGTGTGTCTCTGTCTTTCTATGTCTCTGTCTTTCTATGTCTCTGTCTGTCTGTGTCTGTTTGTCTCTGTGTCTGTCTCTCTGTCTGTCTCTCTCTGTCTGTCTCTGTCTGTCTGTATGTGTCTCTGTTTGTCTCTGTCTGTCTCTGTGTCTGTCTCTCTCTGTCTCTTTCTGTCTGTCTGTGTCTCTGTTTGTCTCTGTCTGTCTCTATGTCTGTCTCTCTCTGTGTCTGTCTGTATGTGTCTCTCTCTGTCTCTGTCTGTCTGTATGTGTCTCTGTCTGTCTCTGTTTGTCTCTCTCTGTCTCTGTCTGTCTGTATGTGTCTCTGTTTGTCTCTGTTTGTCTCTCTCTGTCTCTGTCTGTCTGTATGTGTCTCTGTTTGTCTCTGTTTGTCTCTCTCTGTCTCTGTCTGTCTGTATGTGTCTCTGTTTGTCTCTCTCTGTCTCTGTCTGTGTGTGTCTCTGTCTTTCTATGTCTCTGTCTGTCTGTGTCTCTCTCTTTCTGTCTGTGTCTCTGTTTGTCTCTGTGTCTGTCTCTGTGTCTGTCTCTCTCTGTCTGTCTCTGTCTGTCTGTATGTGTCTCTGTTTGTCTCTGTTTGTCTCTGTCTGTCTCTGTGTCTGTCTCTCTCTGTCTCTGTCTGTCTGTCTGTGTCTCTGTTTGTCTCTGTCTGTCTCTATGTCTGTCTCTCTCTGTCTCTGTCTGTCTCTGTGTCTGTCTCTCTCTGTCTCTGTCTGTCTGTCTGTGTCTCTGTTTGTCTCTGTCTGTCTCTATGTCTGTCTCTCTCTGTCTCTGTCTGTCTGTATGTGTCTCTGTTTGTCTCTGTTTGTCTCTCTCTGTCTCTGTCTGTCTGTATGTGTCTCTGTTTGTCTCTGTTTGTCTCTCTCTGTCTCTGTCTGTCTGTATGTGTCTCTGT
>NC_060151.1:32192633-32200961 GCF_021292245.1 Micropterus dolomieu
CCCACGTCACCGTGTGCCGCGCAGAGCGCCTGTTGTGCACCTGTGAGCTCACCTGTGTGTCATGTGACCTCCCGCAGGTCGTATCAAGGCGATCCAGCTGGAGTACACCGAGGCTCGCAGGACGCTGACCAACGCTCTGAGGAAAGCTCCTCAACACACGGCGGTGGGCTTCAAACAGACGGTCAGTTACGCACCGACACACACTAACGACTCATTAATCAGTTATTCTGGGTTCTTTTATTTCTGTCCGTATTTAATTCTAGTGTTGATTACTCGACATCGGTCTTGGTCTGGGGGTCACTTTTTGAAGGTCTCGTCTCGGTCTTGAATAGCGAAGCACCGAATGTTCGGCCGCCGAAATTAATCAGAAGACAATAGCAAAAAGGCACTTTGGGTGTTCGGTCTAATGAGTCAGAAGATTTTGCCAAACAATCTCGCTGACATGTCGGCAGCGTGGAAGCATTTTAAAGTGTCGCCATTTCAGACGCTGTTCTGCTGAACTGTCTGCAGCACATCAGCTCCATCTGTGGCTGACTTCTTAGAAAAACAACCGCTTTGAGTGTTTCTGTCACTCGTCTGTGAGAAGATTAAGCTACCGGCGCCTACATTTGGAGTGCACACGTATTCAAGTCTTTACGGTAAGTGACACAGCGCCCACAGCGAGCTGACAGGCGGGTTAGAGACTTTATCCTGTCAGTTTCTCTTTACAAAGACAAGTGCTGAAGGATGAGAGTCCTACCTGAAGAGAGGCTGTGAAGTCTTCATGTTACGCCGGACGAGAACCACATACAACATTATTTATCAAACCGGGTTTACATATGATACCGCGTTTCCGTGCCATCACTAATAGTTTTCTTATCCATCGCGTTAAATCAGATTTGACACTCAAGACATAACGGAACCTTATTGATTTCCGGGTTTTGAGAAATTTTGGAGCCGGGTCCTTCTAGAACCGGGTCTCGATCCCCATCAGCAGTAATCAATGAGTGGCCCTGCTGGTTACTCCAGTGTGACCGGGGTTCCCCGAGTGTGTAGCTGCCATATTAAACCTGTGTCTCTCTTCAGGTCCACAAGCTGCTGATCGTGGTGGAGCTGCTGCTGGGAGAGATTCCTGACAGACTGCAGTTCAGACAGCCGTCACTGAAGCGATCCCTGATGCCCTACTTCCTGCTGACTCAGGGTCAGTACTTACACACTGAGGAAGTACTTCTGCTTATGTTAGCTGCGGCCTTGTCGCTGTAGTCTGAGAGAGGCTCGGGAGCGCAACCCAGTGGCTGTTCCAAGCAACAGAGAAAACAGGCGTGCGCTTCTGTTCTGAGGTTACAGCCCGTTAACAGACAGGAAGTTAAAAAAAGTGATTTATTCCATTTCATCTAAACTACTTTCAGCTGTTTTGAAGTGTGAAAAGAAATGATCGGTAACCTCTGTACGAACGCTGTGTGTGCAGCGGTGAGAACAGGTAACCTGGCCAAGTTCAACCAGGCTCTGGAGCAGTTTGGGGAGAAGTTCCAGACGGACGGGACGTACACGCTCATCATCCGCCTGAGACACAACGTCATCAAGACCGGTGAGCCAATCACAGGCCGCGTCGCCTCTGACATCACCGCCTGGCTTCACCTGAACCGGTGTCGTTTCTCTTTCTTTACTGATCCCTGACCTGTGTGTGTTCAGGTGTGCGTATGATCAGCCTGTCCTACTCTCGGATCTCTCTGGCCGACATCGCTCAGAAGCTGCAGCTCGACAGTCCGGAGGACGCAGAGTTCATCGTCGCCAAGGTAACAAGTGATTCTGATCACCACACAGCAGAAAAACCTCCAGCCCTAAACCTCTGTACCCCCACGGGTTAGTCCTGCACGAGACTGTGACGGCAGAACCCTCACTCTGGAAGTAGAACGAGTGTATCGGCCTTTTTATCAGGGCCCACCTGCAGACGTTCACCCCGTCCTCTAACCAGGTGTGTGTGTGTGTCTCTTCCAGGCGATCCGTGACGGAGTGATCGAGGCGAGCATCAACCACGAGAAGGGCTTCGTCCAATCAAAAGAGACGATGGACATCTACGGGACAAGAGAGCCTCAGCTGGCTTTTCACCAGAGAATCTCCTTCTGCCTGGACATCCACAACATGTCTGTCAAGGTAAATGCACACCAGAGCAGCACACGGCGCGTCTGTCGAGGGAGAGTCGCGCCTCGGACGCACGCGGCGCGTTTGTCGAGGGAGAGTCGCGCCTCGGACGCACGCGGCGCGTCTGTCGAGGGAGAGTCGCGCCTCGGACGCACGCGGCGCGTCTGTCTGTCGAGGGAGAGTCGCGCCTCGGACGCACGCGGCGCGTCTGTCTGTCGAGGGAGAGTCGCGCCTCGGACGCACGCGGCGCGTCTGTCTGTCGAGGGAGAGTCGCGCCTCGGACGCACGCGGCGCGTCTGTCTGTCGAGGGAGAGTCGCGCCTCGGACGCACGCGGCGCGTCTGTCTGTCGAGGTAAATGCAGTGGTGTGAAAGTGTTTGTCCCCCCCCCCTCCTGTTTGTCACACTGACATCAGATCATCAAACGAGTTGAAATATTCAACAAAGATAACACAAGTAACACACAATGCAGATTGTAAATGAAAGTTTTTATTAAGGGGGGGTCCAAACCTACCTGGCCCTGTGTGAAAAGTGATTGTCTTGCTGTTAAAACATAAATCAGCTGTGGTTTATCACATCTTCAGAAAGCTGAGTTCAGTTTCTTTAGCCACACCCAGGCCTGATTATGGCCTCACCTGTTCTCAAGAAATCGCTTAAATAGGACCTGCCTGACAAAGTGAAGTAGGCCAAAAGATCCTCAAAAGCTAGACATCATGCTGCGCTCCAAAGAACTTCAGGAACGAATGAGAAACAGAATAATTGAGATTTATTTAAGGTTATAAAGTATTTCTAAAGCTTTGGGACTCCAGTGAACCACAGTGAGAGCCATCATCCACAAATGGAGAAGAGACAGAACAGTGGTGAACCTTCCCACGAGTGGCCGGCCGACCAAAATTCGACAACCACGGGTGGTGATGGCGCATAGATAAGATGCTTGCCTTTGGTGTGGGAGACCTGGGTTCGATTCCCACTGTGAGACATCCACCATTGTGTCCCTGAGCAAGACACTTAACCCCTAGTTGCTCCAGACTGGTGGTTCCAAGACGAAAACCACTGCTGAGCTCGTCTCAGGTTCGCCACAAAACATCTGGATGATCCCAAAGACTTTTGGGAAAACACTCTGTGGACTGACGAGACAGAAGTTGAACTTTGCGGAAGGCGTGTGTCCCGTTACATCTGGCCTAAAAGTAACAGCATTTCAGAAAAGGATCCGAGTGAGAAGTTGTCACATGACCTTAAAGAAGCGGCCAATGTGGCTGAATTACAACAATTCTGCAAAGACGAGTTCCTCCACAGCGCTGAGAAAGACTCACCGCCAGCAAACGCGTGATTGCAGTTGTTGCTGCTAAGAGGGGCCCAACCGGGTATTAGGTTCAGGGGGTTCACTTCTTCACACAGGGCCATGTAGGCCCTTAATAATAAAAACACTGCATTATGTGTTTACTTGTGTTATTTGAAACATTTCAGCGTGTTTTACAAACATGTAAAAACATTAGAAATCAGGAGGCGGGGCCACACTGTTTCACACCGCTGTGTGAACAGTGACGTCACGTGGCTTCAGCGTAAGAACCAAGGACCTTTTTATAAATGTAGATTTTGGTTGGCATCCTGTTCCTGTGACGACCGCCACGGCGCTCTAACGTCCTCGGTCAGGACGCTTCGCTGTCTGTAACTCTGCTCTCTGTGTCTCTGCAGGCCATGAGGTTTCCTCCTAAAGCTTACAACAAGGACCTGGAGTCAGCAGAGGTAACGCACACCTGCGCTCTCACACTTTCACAATAAAAGCAGGACTTGCGCAGACGCTCTGACGCGTTCACTCACCTGTCTGTCCTTCTGTGTTCGTGCTGCGTTCAGGAGCGTCGGGAGCGCGAGCAGCAGGATCTGGAGTTCGCCAAAGAAATGGCCGAAGACGACGACGACAGCTTCCCGTGATCCTCTCGGCTGACTTCCTGTGCAGACAGGAAGCGGTTGTGTGTGCGTGTGTGTGTCTGCACGCTGTTAGTACATCAGTTATTACCCACAATCCCCCTCTCTCCTCTCTGCTGTGTATTCCAGCTGTAACCTCTGAACTCTTCAGCAGCTGTTTGTTGTTTCTCTCACTCTGACAAATAAAAACATACTTTGCTTTTTGTTTACACACGCTTGTGTCTGTGGCTTTCTGGGTAATGTAGTCTGTCCTCCTGCAGTCGCGCACGAGCTCGTCACTGAGTCCTGACGTTTTATTGGCCGAAGGAGGAACAGTCTGTAGATTTTTATGGATCAGGCTTCTCCCTCCATGTTTAATGATTCATTTGATTTCACGTTAAATGTTTAAGAAACATTTTTAATGTTGTCATTTCAGATATTTATTAATGAATTGATCGTGCTGAGAGAAGCTCGTCCTCTGTTGATGGTGACGCACATCAGTAATCTGCTGCGGTTCAGTGCAACATGTTGATCAGTGATGATGTCAACATTTATAATCAGCTTTTTCTCGTAATATAATAACTTCAGTATCTTCTGCATCAACCCGTCTTAATCAGGAGCCGTGCTCACTGTGCGGCCCCTGGGAGCAGTCAGAGGTTTAGGCCCTTGCTCGGGTGCTGAACTCGAACCAGACCGAGCCGCCCCTTTTACTCACCAAACCGCTGCTCTCAGATCAGCTTCATCTCATTCATATTTAACTTATTCAAACAAAGTTCCAGCTTCACGCCGTGTAAAAGAACAAAGATGGAACCAGTTTAATGGCCCGGGGCTTCGGGCTGCATCTTTATACTGTCTGTGGTGGACGGTGGAGTCGCAGGAAACTTCTGTGCTGCTGATTTCTTTAAGCGTTGACTGGAGGGTAACCACCCTGATATTCAGAGAGCAGTCCAACATGCGCTCTCAGACGGAAGCTTATTAATAAATGAAACAGAAACATCAGGTTCTGCCAGTGGTTCTAAAACTGGGGTGCGGGCCCCCCTGGGGGGGTGCGGGACCCCCCGGGGGGGCCTGGATGTTGAATGGACCTAAAGTTGCACAATTATACGGTGATGAAACAAAAGTGCTCTGATGCTGTCAAGGCTTTCTTGCTAACGTGTTTCGATGAGATGGAAGATGGCGTGAGAGCTCACGTCCTGAAACTCAGTCCACGACCAACAGGTGGCAGCGACGTACCTCCCTCAGCTCTGATAACACCGCGCCCCCCTTTCTGTGTGCTGTACATTCAAATTACTGTGTGGGAAGATGTTTATTTAACACACAAGTCTTTAATAATAGTCCTTGTTTAACTTTAATAAACATTTTCAAGAAAAAAAACTCATTTATTATTTATTTGTTCTGCTAAGCTAGAGTCCAGTATCAAAGTCCTTCAGGTCCCTCTGAGGGTCTCTCCCTCTTACTGGGTGGCGTCTCTCAGCCTGAGGACTCAGAAGGACTCTGGATGGTGACTGCTTGTGTGGTCTGGTGGGTCACCTGCTGTTTGCTGTGGTCTGTCTCAACAATAGAAGACGGTGATCCAAACATGATCCTCCAGTTTCAGTTCTGGCAGGTCAGGAGCTCTGTGCCTTCTGTTGAAGCGTCTCCAGTGTTTCTGTCTGCAGTTTTGTTCCTCCTCCCTCAGTTTAGAGATGTCGGGCCGTCCTGGATCGAGAGAAGATGGTCTGAGAGGAGCCGCGGTCCGTCAGCTGTTCTGCAGGACCAGGGGCGTGGCCCGGTAAGCCATCAGAGCAGAGTACGGATCTTTTTACTGTCCTCACTGCTCGCTCTGCCTCTCCGGCACTTTGGGGGGAACTGGATGTGGTGCGAGTGACTCAGACTGAAACCTGCAGAGAACTGGGGGCCGGTATCGGTTCTGACTTCACCTGGTAGGCCATGTGAGGCAAATATGGATTTGAAGTGTTGGATCACTGCTGCAGCTTTTGGACAACAGCTTATTCTCGATGTCACTGAAGTTTATAAAACGCTCGATACAAAGAGTTTTGAGGCACTGCTGGACAGAAATAAAGAGCAGCACTTTCACCCTCCCTGGCTGGGCGGATCAGTTCACTTTGCCTAAATTCCTGGATCAGTTTCGGGCCCTTCTTCTCTTGATTCCCAAACTCTTCTTTAAAAAGTTAGACAAAGTGGTTTCTTCCTTTATGTGGAACCAAACCACGCCCCGTGTTAAGCAAATATTTCCTGGAAAGAGCCTGTTACACCCCACCCTTTGGTGGCAACATGGGGCGAACAACACCCCAACACTGACCCAAACCTTTAAAACAACCAAATCAAGGGAATTTATTAACATCACAAGACGATAAATTAAGAACACCAAAATGCCCCAGCTGAGAGGCAGCAAGGCCAGCAGTCCCAAATCAAGAAGGGCCCCTTCTGACGGTTGCTCCGGAGCTTTTAAAGCCCGCCTTCCAAGGCCAGGTGGACCTCGTTCGGCAATTAGCCGGAGCACTCCCAGAGCAGAACTGAAGGACGGAAAACATACAGCCGTAACAGCCGTGTTGGAGCGAAGCCTTGCTCTGCCAGATGATCCGTGTTACTATGGGGCAGCAAACGTGTCCAAAATGAACTTACTGGGAAACATTGTTCTCAGATGGGGACGCTGCCTGTGGAGCTAAATTCAATTCAGTCTCCCCTTATCTTTCATATGCAGCCACCTTACTTTCAAAAAAATTCCAATTTGTTCCAGCTTTTAAGATGTGGACTAAATGTAGGAAACCCTTCTCTCTGCTGACAACCATTTCTTTATCCCCTCTCAAGCTGACTCAGCCTTTGCCTTGTGGTGACATGTGTTTGTTTTCTTTAGACTGACAGTAGTAGTTAAATGATTTTAATAATTTGTGCAAAAACATTCCAGGATCCCTCTTTTTCAGGTACCTACAGGCCCGTAGTTTTGCCCCTGAGCATTTTTCATCATATCCAAATTGCCCATTCACAGAAGCAGCTTAGCACCCTTACTCAACCTGAACGCATTTAACAAAGGCCTCATTTCACAAGCGTGTAATACAGGATAGTGACACGTCCGCAGCAGGGAAAATACACGAGGGTTGGAACAAAGGGATGAATGTCTCTGATGAGTTGTTGAGTGACTGTGTCTGACGTCCACACCTCTTCCATATGTGTGCACCATTAAGTGCTGCATGTGACTCATTATTTAATGGTATAGTAGTAAAAGTACTTTTACTATAAAACTTTTACTGAGGTATTAGTACTTTTACTGTAGTAACTTTTACTGAGGTATTAGTACTTTACCGCAGTAACTTTTACTGAGGTATTAGTACTTTTAATGTAGTAACATTTCTCTGAGGTATTAGTACTTTTACATCAGTAATTGTACTGAAGTATTAGTACTATTACTGTAGTAACATTTCTCTGAGGTATTAGTACTTTTACTGTAGTAACTTTTACTGAGGTATTAATTTTACTGCAGTAACATTTCTCTGAGGTATTAGTACTTTTACTGCAGTAACATTTCTCTCAGGTATTAGTACTTTTACTGCAGTAACATTTCTCTCAGGTATTAGTACTTTTACCTTAGTAACTTTTACTGAGGTATTAGTACTTTTACTGAGGTATTAGTACTTTTACCGTAGTAACATTTCTCTGAGGTATTAGTACTTTTACTGTAGTAACTTTTACTGAGGTATTAATACTTTTACCGTAGTAACATTTCTCTGAGGTATTAGTACTATTACTGCAGTAACATTTCGTTGAGGTATTAGTACTTTTACCGTAGTAGCTTTTACTGAGGTATTAGTACTTTTACTGCAGTAACATTTCTCTGAGGTATTAGTACTTTTACTGTAGTAACTTTTACTGAGGTATTAGTACTTTTACTGTAGTAACTTTTACTGAGGTATTAGTACTTTTACTGTAGTAACATTTCTCTGAGGTATTAGTACTTTTACCGCAGTAACTTTTACTGAGGTATTAGTACTTTACCGCAGTAACATTTCTCTGAGGTATTAGTACTTTTACCTTAGTAACTTTTACTGAGGTATTAGTACTTTTACTGAGGTATTAGTACTTATACCGTAGTAACATTTCTCTGAGGTATTAGTACTTTTACTGTAGTAACTTTTACTGAGGTATTAATACTTTTACCGTAGTAATATTTCTCTGAGGTATTAGTACTTTTACTGCAGTAACATTTCTCTGAGGTATTAGTACTTTTACTGTAGTAACTTTTACTGAGGTATTAATTTTACTGCAGTAACATTTCTCTGAGGTATTAGTACTTTTACTGCAGTAAT
>NC_060151.1:32200981-32204118 GCF_021292245.1 Micropterus dolomieu
AGGTATTAGTACTTTTACTGCAGTAACATTTCTCTGAGGTATTAGTACTTTTACTGTAGTAACTTTTACTGAGGTATTAGTACTTTTACTGTAGTAACTTTTACTGAGGTATTAGTACTTTTACTGCAGTAACATTTCTCTGAGGTATTAGTACTTTTACTGCAGTAACATTTCTCTGAGGTATTAGTACTTTTACTGTAGTAACATTTCTCTGAGGTATTAGTACTTTTACTGCAGTAACATTTCTCTGAGGTATTAGTACTTTTACTGTAGTAACATTTCTCTGAGGTATTAGTACTTTTACTGCAGTAACATTTCTCTGAGGTATTAGTACTTTTACTGCAGTAACTTTTACTGAGGTATTAATTTTACTGCAGTAACATTTCTCTGAGGTATTAGTACTTTTACTGCAGTAACATTTTTCTGAGGTATTAGTACTTTTACTGTAGTAACTTTTACTGAGGTATTAGTACTTTACCGCAGTAACATTTCTCTGAGGTATTAGTACTTTTACTGCTGTAACATTTCTCTGAGGTATTAGTACTTTTACCGTAGAAACTTTTACTGAGTTATTAATAATTTTACTGCAGTAACATTTCTGAGGTATTAGTACTTTTACTGTAGTAACTTTTACTGAGGTATTAATTTTACTGCAGTAACATTTCTCTGAGGTATTAGTACTTTTACTGCAGTAACATTTCTCTCAGGTATTAGTACTTTTACTGCTGTTACATTTCTCTGAGGTATTAGTACTTTTACTGTAGAAACTTTTACTGAGGTATTAATTTTACTGCAGTAACATTTCTCTGAGGTATTAGTACTTTTACTGTAGTAACTTTTACTGAGGTATTAGTACTTTTACTGCAGTAACATTTCTCTGAGGTATTAGTACTTTTACTGTAGTAACTTTTACTGAGGTATTAGTACTTTGCCGCAGTAACATTTCTCTGAGGTATTAGTACTTTTACTGCAGTAACATTTCTCTGAGGTATTAGTACTTTTACTGCAGTAACATTTCTCTGAGGTATTAGTACTTTTACTGCAGTAACTTTTACTGAGGTATTAGTACTTTACCGCAGTAACATTTCTCTGAGGTATTAGTACTTTTCCTATAGTAACATTTCTCTGAGGTATTAGTACCTTTACTTCAGTAATTGTACTGAAGTATTAGTACTTTTACTGTAGTAAAATTCCGCTAAGGTATTAGTACTTTTACTGCAGTAACATTTCTCTGAGGTATTAGTATTTTTACCGTAGTGACATCTCACTGAGGTATTAGTATTTTTACTGTAGTATCATTCCGATGAGTTGTCAGTACTTTTACTGCAGTAACTTTCACTGAGGTATTAGTACTTTATTGTAGTAACATTTCACAGAGGTATTAGTACTATTATTGCAGTAACATTTCTCTGAGGTATTAGTACTATTACTGCAGTAACATTTCTCTGAGGTATTAGTACTTTTACCGTAGTAGCTTTTACTGAGGTATTAGTACTTTTACTGCAGTAACATTTCTCTGAGGTATTAGTACTTTTACTGTAGTAACTTTTACTGAGGTATTAGTACTTTTACTGCAGTAACATTTTTCTGAGGTATTAGTACTTTTACTGCAGTAACATTTCTCTGAGGTATTAGTACTTTTACTGTAGTAACTTTTACTGAGGTATTAGTACTTTATTGTAGTAACATTTCTCTGAGATATTAGTACTTTTACTGTAGTAACTTTCTCTGAGGTATTAGTACTTTTACTGCAGTAACATTTCTCTAAGGTATTAGTACTTTTACTGCAGTAACATTTCTCTGAGGTATTAGTACTTTTACTGTAGTAACTTTTACTGAGGTATTAGTACTTTTACTGCAGTAACATTTCTCTGAGGTATTAGTACTTTTACTGCAGTAACATTTCTCTGAGGTATTAGTACTTTTACTGTAGTAACTTTTACTGAGGTATTAGTACTTTATTGTAGTAACATTTCTCTGAGATATTAGTACTTTTACTGTAGTAACTTTCTCTGAGGTATTAGTACTTTTACTGCAGTAACATTTCTCTAAGGTATTAGTACTTTTACTGCAGTAACATTTCTCTGAGGTATTAGTACTTTTACTGTAGTAACTTTTACTGAGGTATTAGTACTTTTACTGCAGTAACATTTTTCTGAGGTATTAGTACTTTTACTGCAGTAACATTTCTCTGAGGTATTAGTACTTTTACTGTAGTAACTTTTACTGAGGTATTAGTACTTTATTGTAGTAACATTTCTCTGAGATATTAGTACTTTTACTGTAGTAACTTTCTCTGAGGTATTAGTACTTTTACTGCAGTAACATTTCTCTAAGGTATTAGTACTTTTACTGTAGTAACTTTTACTGAGGTATTAGTACTTTACCGCAGTAACATTTCTCTGAGGTATTAGTACTTTTACTGCAGTAACATTTCTCTGAGGTATTAGTACTTTTACTGCAGTAACTTTTACTGAGGTATTAATTTTACTGCAGTAACATTTCTCTGAGGTATTAGTACTTTTACTGTAGTAACTTTTACTGAGGTATTAATTTTACTGCAGTAACATTTCTCTGAGGTATTAGTACTTTTACTGTAGTAACTTTTACTGAGGTATTAATTTTACTGCAGTAACATTTCTCTGAGGTATTAGTACTTTTACTGCAGTAACATTTCTCTCAGGTATTAGTACTTTTACTGCTGTAACATTTCTCTGAGGTATTAGTACTTTTACTGTAGAAACTTTTACTGAGGTATTAATAATTTTACTGCAGTAACATTTCTCTGAGGTATTAGTACTTTTACTGTAGTAACTTTTACTGAGGTATTAATTTTACTGCAGTAACATTTCTCTGAGGTATTAGTACTTTTACTGCAGTAACATTTCTCTGAGGTATTAGTACTTTTACTGCAGTAACATTTCTCTGAGGTATTAGTACTTTTACCGTAGTAACATTTCTCTGAGGTATTAGTATTTTTACCGTAGTGACATCTCACTAAGGTATTAGTATTTTTACTGTAGTATCATTCCGATGAGTTGTCAGTACTTTTACTGCAGTAACTTTCACTGAGGTATTAGTACTTTATTGTAGTAACATTTCACAGAGGTATTAGTACTATTATTGCAGTAACATTT